>NW_027198661.1:0-41381 GCF_038502225.1 Cherax quadricarinatus | reverse complement strand
ACAAACACAGGTGTATAAGGGCCTACGCAGCTTGTCGTACAACTTTTATTTCCTTCACCAAATAGGCAAGCTGATATTTACAAGATGTGCAGTAATGTAAGAGCAAGTGTTCAAAGGAAGCAAAAATGTAAGAGCCAGACAAAACACCGTGGTCGACCAGCAGCCAACGCAGGTCTGCCAAACCTCGTGTCACAAGTGAACCACATCGATTCACAGTTCTGATGGGCTTGTCTGTGATTGGCTGAAGAACGGGGGAACTGACACTACCACGCACCAGTGAGATTACTGACACTACCACGCACTAGTAAGCTTAGTGACACTACCACGCACTGAGCTTAGTGACACTACCACGCACTGAGCTTAGTAACACTACCATGCACTAGTGAGCTTAGTAACACTACCACGCACTAGTGAGCTTAGTAACACTACCACGCACTAGTGAGCTTAGTAACACTACCACGCACTAGTGAGCTTAGTAACACTACCACGCACTAGTGAGCTTAGTAACACTACCACGCACTAGTGAGCTTAGTGACACTACCACGCACTAGTGAGCTTAGTAACACTACCAGGCACTAGAGAGTTTAGTGATACTACCAGACACTCCTGAGCTTAATGACACTACCACGCACTAGTGACCTTAGTGACACTACCACGAACTGAGCTTAATGACACTACCACGCACTAGTGACCTTAGTGACACTACCTCGCACTCTTGAGCTTAATGACACTACCACGCACAAGTGAGCATAATGACACTACCAGGCACTAGTGACCTTAGTGGCACTACCACGCACTAGTGAGCTTAATGACACTACCACGCACTAGTGAGCATAATGACACTATCACGCACTAGTGAGCTTAATGACACTACCACGCACTAGTGAGCTTAATGACACTACCACGCACTAGCGAGCATGACACTACCACGCACTAGTGAGCTTAGTGACACTACCACGCACTAGTGAGCTTAGTGACACTACCACGCACTAGTGAGCTTAGTGACACTACCACGCACTAGTGAGCTTAGTGACACTACCACGCACTGAGCTTAGTAACACTACCACGCACTAGTGAGCTTAATGACACTACCATGCACTAGTGAGCTTAATGACACTACCATGCACTAGTGAGCTTAATCACACTACCACGCACTAGTGAGCTTAGTAACACTACCACGCACTAGTGAGCTTAGTGACACTACCACGCACTAGTGAGCTTAGTAATACTACCACGCACTAGTAAGCTTAGTAACACTACCACGCACTAGTGAGCTTAGTAACACTACCACGCACTAGTGAGCTTAGTAACACTACCACGCACTAGTAAGCTTAGTAACACTACCACGCACTAGTGAGCTTAGTAACACTACCACGCACTAGTGAGCTTAGTAACACTACCACGCACTAGTGAGCTTAGTGACACTACCACGCACTAGTGAGCTTAGTGACACTACCACGCACTAGTGAGCTTAGTGACACTACCATGCACTGAGCTTAGTGACACTACCACGTACTAGTGAGCTTAGTGACACTACCACGCACTGAGCTTAGTAACACTACCACGCACTAGTGAGCTTAGTAACACTACCACGCACTAGTGAGCTTAGTAACACTACCACGCACTAGTGAGCTTAGTGACACTACCACGCACTAGTGAGCTTAGTGACACTACCACGCACTAGTGAGCTTAGTGACACTACCACGCACTAGTGAGATTAGTGACACTACCACGCACTAGTGAGCTTAGTGACACTACCACGCACTAGTGAGCTTAGTGACACTACCACGCACTGAGCTTAGTAACACAACCACGCACTAGTGAGCTTAATGACACTACCATGCACTAGTGAGCTTAATGACACTACCATGCACTAGTGAGCTTAATGACACTACCAGGCACTAGTGAGCTTAGTAACACTACCAGGCACTAGTGAGTTTAGTGATACTACCAGACACTCCTGAGCTTAATGACACTACCACGCACTAGTGACCTTAGTGACACTACCTCGCACTAGTGAGCTTAATGACACTACCACGCACTAGTGAGCTTAATGACACTACCACGCACTAGTGAGCTTAATGACACTACCACGCACTAGTGAGCTTAATGACACTACCAGGCACTAGTGACCTTAGTGACACTACCACGCACTAGTGAGCTTAATGACACTACCAGGCACTAGTGACCTTAGTGACACTACCACGCACTAGTGAGCTTATTGACACTACCAGGCACTAGTGAGCTTAATGACACTACCAGGCACTAGTGACCTTAGTGACACTACCACGCACTAGTGAGCTTAATGACACTACCACGCACTAGTGAGCATAATCACACTATCACGCACTAGTGAGCTTAATGACACTACCACGCACTAGTGAGCATAATGACACTACCACGCACTAGTGAGCTTAGTGACACTACCACGCACTAGTGAGCTTAGTGACACTACCACGCACTGAGCTTAGTAACACTACCACGCACTAGTGAGCTTAATGACACTACCATGCACTAGTGAGCTTAATGACACTACCATGCACTAGTGAGCTTAATGACACTACCATGCACTAGTGAGCTTAATGACACTACCACGCACTAGTGAGCTTAGTAACACTACCACGCACCAGTGAGCTTAGTGACACTACCACGCACTGAGCTTAGTAACACTACCAGGCACTAGTGAGTTTAGTGATACTACCAGACACTCCTGAGCTTAATGACACTACCACGCACTAGTGACCTTAGTGACACTACCGCGAACTGAGCTTAATGACACTACCACGCACTAGTGACCTTAGTGACACTACCTCGCACTAGTGAGCTTAATGACACTACCACGCACTAGTGAGCTTAATGACACTACCACGCACTAGTGAGCATGACACTACCACGCACTAGTGAGCTTAATGACACTACCACGCACTAGTGAGCTTAATGACACTACCACGCACTAGTGAGCTTAATGACACTACCACGCACTAGTGAGCTTAATGACACTACAACGCACTAGTGAGCTTAATGACACTACCAAGCACTAGTGAGCTTAATGACACTACCACGCACTAGTGAGCTTAATGACACTACCACGCACTAGTGAGCTTAATGACACTACCACGCACTAATGAGCTTAATGGCACTACCACGCACTAGTGACCTTAGTGACACTACCTCGCACTAGTGAGCTTAATAACACTACCTCGCACTAGTGAGCTTAATGACACTACCACGCACTAGTGACCTTAGTGACACTACCACGCACTAGTGAGCATAATGACACTACCACGCACTAGTGAGCTTAATGACACTACCACGCACTAGTGAGCTTAATGACACTACCACGCACTAGTGAGCATAATGACACTACCACGCACTAGTGAGCTTAATGACACTACCACGCACTAGTGAGCTTAATGACACTACCACGCACTAGTGAGCTTAATGACACTACCACGCACTAGTGAGCTTAATGACACTACCACGCACTAGTGAGCTTAATGACACTACCACGCACTAGTGAGCTTAATGACACTACCACGCACTAGTGAGCTTAATGACACTACGACGCACTAGTGAGCTTAATGACACTACCACGCACTAGTGAGCTTAATGACACTACCACGCACTAGTGAACTTAATGGCACTACCACGCCGTAGTGAGCTTAATGACATTGCCACGCACTAGTGAGCTTAATGACACTACCACGCACTAGTGAGCTTAATGACACTACCACGCACTAGTGAGCTTAATGACACTACCACGCACTAGTGAGCTTAATGACACTACCACGCACTAGTGAGCTTAATGACACTACCACGCGCTAGTGAGCTTAATGACACTACCACGCACTAGTGAGCTTAATGACACTACCACGCACTAGTGAGCTTAATGACACTACCACGCACTAGTGACCTTAGTGACACTACCTCGCACTAGTGAGCTTAATGACACTACCTCGCACTAGAGAGCTTAGTAAAACTACCACGCACAAGTGAGCTTAATGACACTACCACGCACTAGTGAGCATAATGACACTACCACGCACTAGTGAGCATAATGACACTACCACGCACTAGTGAGCTTAATGACACTACCACGCTCTAGTGAGCTTAATGACACTACCACGCGCTAGTGAGCTTAATGACACTACCACGCACTAGTGAGCTTAATGACACTACCACGCACTAGTGAGCTTAATGACACTACCACGCACTAGTGACCTTAGTGACACTACCTCGCACTAGTGAGCTTAATGACACTACCACGCACTAGTGAGCATAATCACACTATCACGCACTAGTGAGCTTAATGACACTACCACGCACTAGTGAGCATAATGACACTACCACGCACTAGTGAGCTTAGTGACACTACCACGCACTAGTGAGCTTAGTGACACTACCACGCACTAAGCTTAGTAACACTACCACGCACTAGTGAGCTTAATGACACTACCATGCACTAGTGAGCTTAATGACACTACCATGCACTAGTGAGCTTAATGACACTACCATGCACTAGTGAGCTTAATGACACTACCACGCACTAGTGAGCTTAGTAACACTACCACGCACCAGTGAGCTTAGTGACACTACCACGCACTGAGCTTAGTAACACTACCAGGCACTAGTGAGTTTAGTGATACTACCAGACACTCCTGAGCTTAATGACACTACCACGCACTAGTGACCTTAGTGACACTACCGCGAACTGAGCTTAATGACACTACCACGCACTAGTGACCTTAGTGACACTACCTCGCACTAGTGAGCTTAATGACACTACCACGCACTAGTGAGCTTAATGACACTACCACGCACTAGTGAGCTTAATGACACTACCACGCACTAGTGAGCTTAATGACACTACCACGCACTAGTGAGCTTAATGACACTACCACGCACTAGTGAGCTTAATGACACTACCACGCACTAGTGAGCTTAATGACACTACCACGCACTAGTGAGCTTAATGACACTACCACGCACTAGTGAGCTTAATGACACTACCATGCACTAGTGAGCTTAATAACACTACCACGCACTAGTGAGCTTAATGACACTACCACGCACTAGTGAGCTTAATGACACTACCACGCACTAGTGAGCTTAATGACACTACCACGCACTAGTGAGCTTAATGACACTACCACGCACTAGTGAGCTTAATGACACTACCACGCACTAGTGACCTTAGTGACACTACCTCGCACTAGTGAGCTTAATAACACTACCTCGCACTAGTGAGCTTAATGACACTACCACGCACTAGTGACCTTAGTGACACTACCACGCACTAGTGAGCTTAATGACACTACCACGCACTAGTGAGCATAATGACACTACCACGCACTAGTGAGCTTAATGACACTACCACGCACTATTGAGCTTAATGACACTACCACGCACTAGTGAGCTTAATGACACTACCACGCACTAGTGAGCATAATGACACTACCACGCACTAGTGAGCTTAATGACACTACCACGCACTAGTGAGCTTAATGACACTACCACGCACTAGTGAGCTTAATGACACTACCACGCACTAGTGAGCTTAATGACACTACCACGCACTAGTGAGCTTAATGACACTTCCACGCACTAGTGAGCTTAATGACACTACCACGCACTAGTGAGCTTAATGACACTACCACGCGCTAGTGAGCTTAATGGCACTACCACGCCGTAGTGAGCTTAATAACATTGCCACGCACTAGTGAGCTTAATGACACTACCACGCACTAGTGAACTTAATGGCACTACCACGCCGTAGTGAGCTTAATAACATTGCCACGCACTAGTGAGCTTAATGACACTACCACGCACTAGTGAGCTTAATGACACTACCACGCACTAGTGAGCTTAATGACACTACCACGCACTAGTGAGCTTGACACTACCACGCGCTAGTGAGCTTAATGACACTACCACGCACTAGTGAGCTTAATGACACTACCACGCACTAGTGAGCTTAATGACACTACCACGCACTAGTGAGCTTAATGACACTACCACGCACTAGTGACCTTAGTGACACTACCTCGCACTAGTGAGCTTAATGACACTACCTCGCACTAGAGAGCTTAGTAACACTACCACGCACTAGTGAGCTTAATGACACTACCACGCACTAGTGAGCATAATGACACTACCACGCACTAGTGAGCATAATGACACTACCACGCACTAGTGAGCTTAATGACACTACCACGCACTAGTGAGCTTAATGACACTACCACGCGCTAGTGAGCTTAATGACACTACCACGCACTAGTGAGCTTAATGACACTACCACGCACTAGTGACCTTAGTGACACTACCTCGCACTAGTGAGCTTAATGACACTACCTCGCACTAGTGAGCTTAATGACACTACCACGCACTAGTGACCTTAGTGACACTACCACGCACTAGTGAGCATAATGACACTATCACGCACTAGTGAGCTTAATGACACTACCACGCACTAGTGAGCATAATGACACCACCACGCACTAGTGAGCTTAATGACACTACCACGCACTAGTGAGCTTAATGACACTACCACGCACTAGTGAGCTTAATCGCACTACCACGCCCTAGTGAGCTTAATGACATTACCACGCACTAGTGAGCTTAATCACACTACCACGCACTAGTGAGCTTAGTAACACTACCACGCACTAGTGAGCTTAGTGACACTACCACGCACTAGTGAGCTTAGTAATACTACCACGCACTAGTAAGCTTAGTAACACTACCACGCACTAGTGAGCTTAGTAACACTACCACGCACTAGTGAGCTTAGTAACACTACCACGCACTAGTAAGCTTAGTAACACTACCACGCACTAGTGAGCTTAGTAACACTACCACGCACTAGTGAGCTTAGTAACACTACCACGCACTAGTGAGCTTAGTGACACTACCACGCACTAGTGAGCTTAGTGACACTACCACGCACTAGTGAGCTTAGTGACACTACCATGCACTGAGCTTAGTGACACTACCACGTACTAGTGAGCTTAGTGACACTACCACGCACTGAGCTTAGTAACACTACCACGCACTAGTGAGCTTAGTAACACTACCACGCACTAGTGAGCTTAGTAACACTACCACGCACTAGTGAGCTTAGTGACACTACCACGCACTAGTGAGCTTAGTGACACTACCACGCACTAGTGAGCTTAGTGACACTACCACGCACTAGTGAGATTAGTGACACTACCACGCACTAGTGAGCTTAGTGACACTACCACGCACTAGTGAGCTTAGTGACACTACCACGCACTGAGCTTAGTAACACAACCACGCACTAGTGAGCTTAATGACACTACCATGCACTAGTGAGCTTAATGACACTACCATGCACTAGTGAGCTTAATGACACTACCAGGCACTAGTGAGCTTAGTAACACTACCAGGCACTAGTGAGTTTAGTGATACTACCAGACACTCCTGAGCTTAATGACACTACCACGCACTAGTGACCTTAGTGACACTACCTCGCACTAGTGAGCTTAATGACACTACCACGCACTAGTGAGCTTAATGACACTACCACGCACTAGTGAGCTTAATGACACTACCACGCACTAGTGAGCTTAATGACACTACCAGGCACTAGTGACCTTAGTGACACTACCACGCACTAGTGAGCTTAATGACACTACCAGGCACTAGTGACCTTAGTGACACTACCACGCACTAGTGAGCTTAATGACACTACCAGGCACTAGTGAGCTTAATGACACTACCAGGCACTAGTGACCTTAGTGACACTACCACGCACTAGTGAGCTTAATGACACTACCACGCACTAGTGAGCATAATCACACTATCACGCACTAGTGAGCTTAATGACACTACCACGCACTAGTGAGCATAATGACACTACCACGCACTAGTGAGCTTAGTGACACTACCACGCACTAGTGAGCTTAGTGACACTACCACGCACTGAGCTTAGTAACACTACCACGCACTAGTGAGCTTAATGACACTACCATGCACTAGTGAGCTTAATGACACTACCATGCACTAGTGAGCTTAATGACACTACCATGCACTAGTGAGCTTAATGACACTACCACGCACTAGTGAGCTTAGTAACACTACCACGCACCAGTGAGCTTAGTGACACTACCACGCACTGAGCTTAGTAACACTACCAGGCACTAGTGAGTTTAGTGATACTACCAGACACTCCTGAGCTTAATGACACTACCACGCACTAGTGACCTTAGTGACACTACCGCGAACTGAGCTTAATGACACTACCACGCACTAGTGACCTTAGTGACACTACCTCGCACTAGTGAGCTTAATGACACTACCACGCACTAGTGAGCATAATGACACTACCACGCACTAGTGAGCTTAATGACACTACCACGCACTAGTGAGCATGACACTACCACGCACTAGTGAGCTTAATGACACTACCACGCACTAGTGAGCTTAATGACACTACCACGCACTAGTGAGCTTAATGACACTACCACGCACTAGTGAGCTTAATGACACTACAACGCACTAGTGAGCTTAATGACACTACCAAGCACTAGTGAGCTTAATGACACTACCACGCACTAGTGAGCTTAATGACACTACCACGCACTAGTGAGCTTAATGACACTACCACGCACTAATGAGCTTAATGGCACTACCACGCACTAGTGACCTTAGTGACACTACCTCGCACTAGTGAGCTTAATAACACTACCTCGCACTAGTGAGCTTAATGACACTACCACGCACTAGTGACCTTAGTGACACTACCACGCACTAGTGAGCATAATGACACTACCACGCACTAGTGAGCTTAATGACACTACCACGCACTAGTGAGCTTAATGACACTACCACGCACTAGTGAGCATAATGACACTACCACGCACTAGTGAGCTTAATGACACTACCACGCACTAGTGAGCTTAATGACACTACCACGCACTAGTGAGCTTAATGACACTACCACGCACTAGTGAGCTTAATGACACTACCACGCACTAGTGAGCTTAATGACACTACCACGCACTAGTGAGCTTAATGACACTACCACGCACTAGTGAGCTTAATGACACTACGACGCACTAGTGAGCTTAATGACACTACCACGCACTAGTGAGCTTAATGACACTACCACGCACTAGTGAACTTAATGGCACTACCACGCCGTAGTGAGCTTAATGACATTGCCACGCACTAGTGAGCTTAATGACACTACCACGCACTAGTGAGCTTAATGACACTACCACGCACTAGTGAGCTTAATGACACTACCACGCACTAGTGAGCTTAATGACACTACCACGCACTAGTGAGCTTAATGACACTACCACGCGCTAGTGAGCTTAATGACACTACCACGCACTAGTGAGCTTAATGACACTACCACGCACTAGTGAGCTTAATGACACTACCACGCACTAGTGACCTTAGTGACACTACCTCGCACTAGTGAGCTTAATGACACTACCTCGCACTAGAGAGCTTAGTAAAACTACCACGCACAAGTGAGCTTAATGACACTACCACGCACTAGTGAGCATAATGACACTACCACGCACTAGTGAGCATAATGACACTACCACGCACTAGTGAGCTTAATGACACTACCACGCTCTAGTGAGCTTAATGACACTACCACGCGCTAGTGAGCTTAATGACACTACCACGCACTAGTGAGCTTAATGACACTACCACGCACTAGTGAGCTTAATGACACTACCACGCACTAGTGACCTTAGTGACACTACCTCGCACTAGTGAGCTTAATGACACTACCACGCACTAGTGAGCATAATCACACTATCACGCACTAGTGAGCTTAATGACACTACCACGCACTAGTGAGCATAATGACACTACCACGCACTAGTGAGCTTAGTGACACTACCACGCACTAGTGAGCTTAGTGACACTACCACGCACTAAGCTTAGTAACACTACCACGCACTAGTGAGCTTAATGACACTACCATGCACTAGTGAGCTTAATGACACTACCATGCACTAGTGAGCTTAATGACACTACCATGCACTAGTGAGCTTAATGACACTACCACGCACTAGTGAGCTTAGTAACACTACCACGCACCAGTGAGCTTAGTGACACTACCACGCACTGAGCTTAGTAACACTACCAGGCACTAGTGAGTTTAGTGATACTACCAGACACTCCTGAGCTTAATGACACTACCACGCACTAGTGACCTTAGTGACACTACCGCGAACTGAGCTTAATGACACTACCACGCACTAGTGACCTTAGTGACACTACCTCGCACTAGTGAGCTTAATGACACTACCACGCACTAGTGAGCTTAATGACACTACCACGCACTAGTGAGCTTAATGACACTACCACGCACTAGTGAGCTTAATGACACTACCACGCACTAGTGAGCTTAATGACACTACCACGCACTAGTGAGCTTAATGACACTACCACGCACTAGTGAGCTTAATGACACTACCACGCACTAGTGAGCTTAATGACACTACCACGCACTAGTGAGCTTAATGACACTACCATGCACTAGTGAGCTTAATAACACTACCACGCACTAGTGAGCTTAATGACACTACCACGCACTAGTGAGCTTAATGACACTACCACGCACTAGTGAGCTTAATGACACTACCACGCACTAGTGAGCTTAATGACACTACCACGCACTAGTGAGCTTAATGACACTACCACGCACTAGTGACCTTAGTGACACTACCTCGCACTAGTGAGCTTAATGACACTACCACGCACTAGTGAGCTTAATGACACTACCACGCACTAGTGACCTTAGTGACACTACCACGCACTAGTGAGCTTAATGACACTACCACGCACTAGTGAGCATAATGACACTACCACGCACTAGTGAGCTTAATGACACTACCACGCACTAGTGAGCTTAATGACACTACCACGCACTAGTGAGCTTAATGACACTACCACGCACTAGTGAGCATAATGACACTACCACGCACTAGTGAGCTTAATGACACTACCACGCACTAGTGAGCTTAATGACACTACCACGCACTAGTGAGCTTAATGACACTACCACGCACTAGTGAGCTTAATGACACTACCACGCACTAGTGAGCTTAATGACACTTCCACGCACTAGTGAGCTTAATGACACTACCACGCACTAGTGAGCTTAATGACACTACCACGCGCTAGTGAGCTTAATGGCACTACCACGCCGTAGTGAGCTTAATAACATTGCCACGCACTAGTGAGCTTAATGACACTACCACGCACTAGTGAACTTAATGGCACTACCACGCCGTAGTGAGCTTAATAACATTGCCACGCACTAGTGAGCTTAATGACACTACCACGCACTAGTGAGCTTAATGACACTACCACGCACTAGTGAGCTTAATGACACTACCACGCACTAGTGAGCTTGACACTACCACGCGCTAGTGAGCTTAATGACACTACCACGCACTAGTGAGCTTAATGACACTACCACGCACTAGTGAGCTTAATGACACTACCACGCACTAGTGAGCTTAATGACACTACCACGCACTAGTGACCTTAGTGACACTACCTCGCACTAGTGAGCTTAATGACACTACCTCGCACTAGAGAGCTTAGTAACACTACCACGCACTAGTGAGCTTAATGACACTACCACGCACTAGTGAGCATAATGACACTACCACGCACTAGTGAGCATAATGACACTACCACGCACTAGTGAGCTTAATGACACTACCACGCACTAGTGAGCTTAATGACACTACCACGCGCTAGTGAGCTTAATGACACTACCACGCACTAGTGAGCTTAATGACACTACCACGCACTAGTGACCTTAGTGACACTACCTCGCACTAGTGAGCTTAATGACACTACCACGCACTAGTGAGCATAATGACACTACCACGCACTAGTGACCTTAGTGACACTACCACGCACTAGTGAGCTTAATGACACTACCACGCACTAGTGAGCTTAATGACACTACCACGCACTAGTGAGCATAATGACACCACCACGCACTAGTGAGCTTAATGACACTACCACGCACTAGTGAGCTTAATGACACTACCACGCACTAGTGAGCTTAATCGCACTACCACGCCCTAGTGAGCTTAATGACATTACCACGCACTAGTGAGCTTAATGGCACTACCACGCACTAGTGAGCTTAATGACACTACCACGCACTAGTGAGCTTAATGGCACTACCACGCACTAGTGAGCTTAATGGCACTACCACGCACTAGTGAGGTTAATGACACTACCACGCACTAGTGAGCTTAATGACACTACCACGCACTAGTGAGGTTAATGACACTTCCACGCACTAGTGAGCTTAATGGCACTACCACGAACTAGTGAGCTTAATGGCACTACCACGCACTAGTGAGCTTAATGGCACTACCACGCACTAGTGAGCTTAATGGCACTACCACGCACTAGTGAGCTTAATGACACTACCACGCACTAGTGAGCTTAATGACACTACCACGCACTAGTGAGCTTAATGGCACTACCACGCACTAGTGAGCTTAATGACACTACCACGCACTAGTGAGCTTAATGGCACTACCACGCACTAGTGAGCTTAATGGCACTACCACGCACTAGTGAGCTTAATGGCACTACCACGCACTAGTGAGCTTAATGGCACTACCACGCACTAGTGAGCTTAATGGCACTACCACGCACTAGTGAGCTTAATGGCACTACCACGCACTAGTGAGCTTAATGGCACTACCACGCACTAGTGAGCTTAATGACACTTCCACGCACTAGTGAGCTTAATGGCACTGCCACGCACTAGTGAGATTAATGGCACTACCACGCACTAGTGAGCTTAATGGCACTACCACGCACTAGTGAGCTTAATGACACTACCACGCACTAGTGAGCTTAATGACACTACCACGCACTAGTGAGCTTAATGACACTACCACGCACTAGTGAGCTTAATGGCACTACCACGCACTAGTGAGCTTAATGGCACTACCACGCACTAATGAGATTAATGACACTACCACGCACTAGTGAGCTTAATGGCACTACCACGCACTAGTGATCTTAATGACACTACCACGCACTAGTGAGCTTAATGGCACTACCACGCACTAGTGAGCTTAATGACACTACCACGCACTAGTGAGCTTAATGACACTACCACGCACTAGTGAGCTTAATGACACTACCACGCACTAGTGAGCTTAATGACACTACCACGCACTAGTGAGCTTAATGGCACTACCACGCACTAGTGAGCTTAATGACCCTACCACGCACTAATGAGATTAATGACTACCACGCACTAGTGAGCTTAATGGCACTACCACGCACTAGTGAGCTTAATGACACTACCACGCACTAGTGAGCTTAATGGCACTACCACGCACTAGTGAGCTTAATGGCACTACCACGCACTAGTGAGCTTAATGACACTACCACGCACTAGTGAGCTTAATGGCACTACCACGCACTAGTGAGCTTAATGGCACTACCACGCACTAGTGAGCTTAATGGCACTACCACGCACTAGTGACCTTAATGACACTACCACGCACTAGTGAGCTTAATGACACTACCACGCACTAGTGAGCTTAATGGCACTACCACGCACTAGTGAGCTTAATGGCACTACCACGCACTAGTGAGCTTAATGGCACTACCACGCACTAGTGAGCATAATGACACTACCACGCACTAGTGAGCTTAATGGCACTACCACGCACTAGTGAGCTTAATGACACTACCACGCACTAGTGAGCTTAATGGCACTACCACGCACTAGTGAGCTTAATGACACTACCACGCACTAGTGACCTTAGTGACACTACCTCGCCCTAGTGACCTTAATGGCACTACCACGCACTAGTGAGCTTAATGGTACTACCACGCACTAGTGAGCTTAATGGCACTACCACGCACTAGTGAGCTTAATGGCACTACCACGCACTAGTGAGCATAATGACACTACCACGCACTAGTGAGCTTAATGACACTACCACGCACTAGTGAGCTTAATGGCACTACCACGCACTAGTGAGCTTAATGGCACTACCACGCACTAGTCTCCGAGAGAAAATCGTTGAGTCTCCACCGTAATAAAAAGTACGCCAACTAATATGTTCCAAACATTAAGAATTAAAATCGTAATGAAAATAAAAGGTCAGTTGACCATGAACTGTATTGATCTTCATTTTTTTTAAATTTCCAGGTAATGTTCTAAACTTTTTTGTGTATTTTAAGCAAGATTTTTTCAAGCTATATTTGCTGGCAATTTGTTTTTTTGTGTAGAGACTTAATAACAACTGACATACCCCTCGGACCAGCCTAGTGATTACTTAGCGAGTGAAAGTGTGTGCTGGTAGGTATGTACTCAGCTGTGTGTGGATGCTGTGGTCCCGCCTCTTTGCTGGTCTTTCCCTGTTTTAAGACCCTCATCTTACCTCTTCTTTAAGCTGTGTATGGATCTCGCCTCTACTACTACACTCTCCTGACATCTGTAAGACTGAAGAAATGCTTCCTAACATCCCGAAGACTCGTCTGAGTTTTCAGCTGCCAGTTAAGTCCTCTTCCCGTATCCCATCTCTGAAATATTCTGTCCCTGGTCAATTTGGCAATTTCTCAAAATTTCATACATTTTTACCATGTCTTCCCTATCCCTCCTGCCCTTCAGGGTCGTCAGGTTGAGTTCCCTTAACCTCTCCTCATAGGACATACCTCTTAGCTCCGGGACTAGTCTTCTTGAAAATGTTTCCACTTTCTCCAATTTCACTGCTTGAGCAGCTGTTGGTTCCATATTGGTGCTGCAGACTCCAAAATGGGCTTTACGTACACAGTGTAAGTGTTGTGAATGACTCCCTGCTTAGATGTCGATATGCTATTTATTCTTAAGTTTGCCAGGCACCCAGATATGCAGCAGGGCAAATGCTCGGTATGATATTCACCCCAAGATCCTTTTCCCTTGGCTGAGGTTAGCAGTCTTTGGCCCACAAGCCTGTACACCGTCTGAGGTCTTCTCTGTCCTTCTCAAAGCTTCATGACTTAGATCTTGATGGGGCTAAACTCGAGGAGCCATTTGTCAGACCAGGGTTGCAGGTGTCCATATCTCTCTGCAGTGTTTCCTGATCTTCGCCCGGTTATATTTTCTGTGGAGAAATTTTCTCCAGGAGGGGGGTATCAGCCCCCTTCAGCCCTTTCAGCCCCTTTCAGCCCTGAGGGGCCCAGCCCTCTCAGAAGGGGCAAGCATCTTGTTTACTGCTACAGCGAATAATTGATAGCAGATGCAGTATGAGTATGGGACGTGGTTGCTTCGACCGACGCTCCTTGCAGTGTTGCAAAGTGTATTTTAATAAGAGACAGTACATCTCTTACTTTAGCAGGACAATTAAGGAAAATCCTGCTCCCACTTTATTACCATGGTAAAGATAGTGTACATTGTTGTTTATGCTTAAGACAGCAAGAATCAAACATTCTGCTTTGCTTCATCGAGGAAGTGGCAAGGAAGCAAAAGTACTATGTCAGCTTTTCCTTTGTGCAAGGGGAGTAACGGCTTGGGGTCCTGTGGCATCTTCAGATTAGTTTTGACTCTACTGAGAGTGAAACTGACACCAGGATAACCAACAAAGAACCCTGATCTGTGCATTAGTGTGAACAAAGTGTCTCATAAAACACAATAAACACTTAAGAGAAGTGTGATCAGCTTCTTTAGTGATAAGATTGTGAACAATAAAGACAAATCTTGTGGAACATAGTGTACCAGTGTGCGTATTCCTAGACTATGGAAGACGTGGACATCCAAGGACACTTCAGCTTCTATCAAGTCACCAATATCTGTCGAAGGTGTGAAGAACACCATAGCTCACGCTACAAGAGCAAGGTAGGTTACGAATTTCTTGTAGTACGGGGGACTGCGCGGTTCTTGAGTCGCAAGGAGTTTGTAATCAACCTATAGTCGGCAGTAAGGTGCGGACTTTTGAGTCCAAACAAGTATGTAATTTGTCAGCCATCAGTGAATGAAATATGTTGACATAACACCCCTAGGGGTAATTTATAATCTTACAAATTATAAATCTTTACAGCCCATTGAGAGATAACTTCGACAGCTTCTCAAGACCTCGTCTGCAGGGGCGGCTGTGCAGGCGATGAGTTGTCTTTCTAAGTTAAGTACAAACTCTTTAAACTTAACTGGTAATGCCATTTCTCAACATATTCCTTATTAGTTTCATGTGGTGTGTACTCACCTAATTGTGCATGCAGGGGTCGAGTCACAGCTCCTGGTCCCTCCTCTTCGCTGATAGCTATGCCCGCTCTTTCCCTGCTCCATGAGCTTCATCGTACCTGTTCTTAAAGCAATGTATGGATCCTACCCCCACTACATCACTCTCCAGATGGTTCCACTTCCTGACAACTCTATGACTTAAGAAATACTGCCTAACATCCCTGTGACTCATCTGAGTTATCAGCTTCCAGTTGTGGCCCCTTGTTGTTGTGTCCCATCTTTGGAACATTCTGGGTCTCTCCATCTTTTCAATTTCTTTCAGTATTTTATATATTATCATGTCCTACGTATCCCTCCTTGTCCTCCAGTGTCGTCAGCTTGATTTCACTTAACCTCTCGTTGTAAAACATAATCCTTAGCTATGGGATTAATCTTGTTGCAAACCTTTGCACTTTCTCTAATTCCTTGACGTGTTTGACCAGGTATTAGTTCCATACTGGTGCTGCGTACTCCAGTATGAGCCTGACATACGCAGTGTACAGTGTCTTGAATGACTCCTTACTCAGGTGTCGAAACGTTATTCTTAGATTTGTCACGCACCCATATGCTGCAGTAAAGATAAGATAAGATTTCGTTCGGATTTTTAACCCCGGAGGGTTAGCCACCCAGGATAACCCAAGAAAGTCAGTGCGTCATCGAGGACTGTCTAACTTATTTCCATTGGGGTCCTTAATCTTGTCCCCCAGGATGCGACCCACACCAGTCGACTAACACCCAGGTACCTATTTGCTGCTAGGTGAACAGGACAACAGGTGTAAGGAAACGTGTCGAAATGTTTCCACCCGCCGGGAATCGAACCCGGGCCCTCCGTGTGTGAAGCGGGAGCTTTAGCCACCAGGCCACCGGGCCACCTGTTATAGTTATTGGTTGATGTGTTCCGCCTGGAGACGTGCACGGTATTATAGTCACCCCAAGATCTTTTTCCTTGATTGAGGATTGCAGACTTTGGTCCCTAGCCTGTACTCAGTCTGCAGTCTTCTTTGACCCTCTGCAATCTTCATGATTTTGCAATTCGTGGGGTTAAATTCCATTAGCCAGTTGTTGGACCAAACTTGCAACCTGTACTTATCCCTTTGTAGTCTTATCTGATCCTCATCCATTTGAATTCTCTTCATTAGCTTCGCATCTTCTGCAAACAGGGTCATCTTCGAATTTACCCCTTCCATCATGTCATTCATATATACCAGAAACTGCACCGGTTCTAAGACTAACCCTTGAGGAACTCCGCATTGTCAAAGGCGCCCACTCTGTCACCTCATCACTTGTTGTTTCCTTCCTGTCAGATATTTTTTGATCCACTGCCTTTCCTGTTATTCCTGCCTGCTACTTTGTCTTTTGCACTAATTTATTTCGTACAACTGTGTCGAAAGCATTCTCACAATCCTATCTTACTTCTGTCACCTTGATGTAAACTCCAGAAGGTTTGTGACACAGGATTACCCTTTCCTGATTTCGTGATAGTTATCGTGTAAGTGCTCATTCCTTACTAGGTGCCCATCTCATGAGCTTATCCGTGAACCTGCATACTATACATACTAGTGACACTGGTTTGTAGTTTAATGTTGCCAATCTGTCTCCTTGAAAACTGGGACTATATTTTTGTCATCCACATCTCGTGTAGTTGCCCTTTTTCGATAGACGTAGCTCGTCTGCACATCCATATCTATCGCTACAATTATTTCAAATCACAAACACTCCCAGTATACCCACAACACAAATGGTTTTCAGAAGAGAGACTTCAGCGTGAATTCTCTAAATGGGAGTGATATTTGAGGAGTGTAAAGAGACGCCAGTCTAGTCTGCCATATTCGACACTACAACTGCCACACTAAATTCGACATTGCAGCCGTCGACTGGATTCCTTCTTTCTACGATGCACTACAACAGAATTCCTAGTTAATTCTGGACACTTTTGAGTGATATGAGTATGTGGAGAGTTGCCTGCATGGACAATTGGCGATATTTTCCAGCCACCTCTTTCTCACTACTATCCTTCACACTGCATCCAGCTACCTTGCATCGTGCATCCAACTCTCTTTCTTGCAAACGTGTTAGCTGTGTTCCTGTTCGCAGTTACTAATTATCTGCTGCAATTAATTCCTGCTGTCTTAGTGGTTTAAGCAACGGGTTTTAAATGCAGATCAACCTCAAACCTGGAAGTCAACTTCAGTTCTTCAACCTCACCATTAGTACTTCAGTGGTTAATTTTTCCTGTGTATGCCGGCCTTGTATTCTTTTACACGTAAATTCACTGGGTAAATATATTACTAAGTGACATTCTGCCTTCATCTGTCATGTTCAGTTATATATATATATATATATATATATATATATATATATATATATATATATATATATATATATATATATATATATATATATATATATATATATATAGATAGATAGATAGATAGGGGGGCAATGTGGCAGATGTTGCAAGTGTATGGTGTAGGAGGTAGGTTACTGAAAGCAGTGAAGAGTTTTTACGAGGATAGTGAGGCTCAAGTTAGAGTATGTAGGAAAGAGGGAAATTATTTCCCAGTAAAAGTAGGCCTTAGACAAGGATGTGTGATGTCACCATGGTTGTTTAATATATTTATAGATGGGGTTGTAAGAGAAGTAAATGAGAGGGTCTTGACAAGAGGCGTGGAGTTAAAAGATAAAGAATCACACACAAAGTGGGAGTTGTCACAGCTGCTCTTTGCTGATGACACTGTGCTCTTGGAAGATTCTGAAGAGAAGTTGCAGAGATTGGTGGATGAATTTGGTAGGGTGTGCAAAAGAAGAAAATTAAAGGTGAATACAGGAAAGAGTAAGGTTATGAAGATAACAAAAAGATTAGGTGATGAAAGATTGAATATCAGATTGGAGGGAGAGAGTATGGAGGAGGTGAATGTATTCAGATATTTGGGAGTGGACGTGTCAGCGGATGGGTCTATGAAAGATGAGGTGAATCATAGAATTGATGAGGGAAAAAGAGTGAGTGGTGCACTTAGGAGTCTGTGGAGACAAAGAACTTTGTCCTTGGAGGCAAAGAGGGGAATGTATGAGAGTATAGTTTTACCAACGCTCTTATATGGGTGTGAAGCATGGGTGATGAATGTTGCAGCGAGGAGAAGGCTGGAGGCAGTGGAGATGTCATGTCTGAGGGCAATGTGTGGTGTGAATATAATGCAGAGAATTCGTAGTTTGGAAGTTAGGAGGAGGTGCGGGATTACCAAAACTGTTGTCCAGAGGGCTGAGGAAGGGTTGTTGAGGTGGTTCGGACATGTAGAGAGAATGGAGCGAAACAGAATGACTTCAAGAGTGTATCAGTCTGTAGTGGAAGGAAGGCGGGGTAGGGGTCGGCCTAGGAAAGGTTGGAGAGAGGGGGTAAAGGAGGTTTTGTGTGCGAGGGGCTTGGACTTCCAGCAGGTATGCATGAGCGTGTTTGATAGGAGTGAATGGAGACAAATGGTTTTTAATACTTGACGCGCTGTTGGAGTGTGAGCAAAGTAACATTTATGAAGGGGTTCAGGGAAACCGGCAGGCCGGACTTGAGTCCTGGAGATGGGAAGTACGGTGCCTGCACTCTGAAGGAGGGGTGTTAATGTTGCAGTTTAAAAACTGTAGTGTAAAGCACCCTTCTGGCAAGACAGTGATGGAGTAAATGATGGTGAAAGTTTTTCTTTTTCGGGCCACCCTGCCTTGGTGGGAATCGGCCAGTGTGATAATAAAAAAAAAAAATAATATATATATATGTCGTGCCGAATATGTAAAACTGGTCAATTAGCAAGAACTCATTTAAAATTAAGTCCTTTCTAAAATTTTCTCTTATACGTTTAAAGATATATTTTTTTTCATTAATGTTAATGTAAAAAAATTTAATTTTGCTCCAAAAGAATCTTAGAAAACTTACCTAACCTTATTATAACAAGAACAATTTATTTTAGCCTAACCCAACTAAATATATTTTAGATTTGTTTACAATAACTTAATGCTAAACAAACAGTGAAATATATTATTTTCATTATGTTAAGAATGATTTTGGCGACATTATTCCATACACTTATTTTCACTTGTCCTATATGGCAAGATGAGCGTTGCTATTTAAGCCAAGATCGCAAGTTCTGCCTATACATATATACATATATAAGTGTGTGTGTGTGTGTGTGTGTGTGTGTGTGTGTGTGTGTGTGTGTCTGTGTGTGTGTGTGTGTGTGTGTGTGAAACAAATAGGTACATATATACATATGTTTGTCATAGAAAGGCGTAGAATTAGGAGGAATATGATTGAGGTTTATAAATGGAAAACAGGAATTAATAATAAAGGAGATGTAAATAGCGTGCTAAAAATATTTAACAGACAGGACGCAGCAAGGTTTTCCAATTGGAAAAATTCAGATTCAGGAAGGATATAGGAAAGTTATGGTTTGATATTAGAGTTGTGGATGAGTGGAACAAACTCCCGAGTACAGTTATTGAGGCTAAAACGTTGTGTAGTTTTAAAAATAGGCTGGATAAATACATGAGTGGGTGTGGGTGGGTGTGAGTTGGACCTGACTAGCTTGTGCTACTAGGTCGGATGCTGTGCTCCTCCTTTAACTGACATGTCTGGCCTCACTAGGTCAGTGAGCTTAAGCCGGTAAGGGAATTGAACCTGCCTCGCATGGGCCAGTAGGTCTTTTGCAGTGTTTGTTCCTTCTTCATATATATATATATATATATATATATATATATATATATATATATATATATATATATATATATATATATATGCAAGGAATTCGCGAGAGCAGGCGAAATATACACAAACACTGATCTCTGGCTGAAGGAGACTCGAACCTACGAACCGTAGGACAAGGTACGCAGTGCTTTACCAATCTACCCACACTGGACCAATACCTTGGCGTGTAGCATGCGCTACACGTTTGATCCAAGGCAGCCTTCAGCCAGAGATCAGTGTTTATATATATATATATATATATATATATATATAAACACTGATCTCTGGCTGAAGGAGACTTGAACCTACGAACCTTGGAACAAGGTACGCAGTGAATTACCATTCTCACCACACTGGACCATACCTTGGTGTCCAGCTTGCGCCTGCTTTTGCGAATTCCTTGCATGCATATATATATATATATATATATATATATATATATATATATATATATATATATATATATATATATATATATATATATATATATATATGCAATAAGATCACAGTAAACAGGTGATTTCAAAATATGCAAAACAACCACTATGAAAAAATAGAGAAATTCCAAGCGCTTTCGTGACTACTCTCATTAGTGGTTGTTTTGCATATATATATATATATATATATATATATATATATATATATATATATATATATATATATATATATATATATATATATATATATATATATATGAGAGATACAGACATAGACAGACAAACGGAGAGATATAGACAGATAGATTACTTGCATAATACCTGAGCCACACACTAACACCTATAGCATCACATGGACTCTCAGATATCTAGGTTTTTCCTAAAGAAGTTGTGAGCGTCATCTTAGGTTCTGTTTAGACTGTACTCTCGCTCCTACTACAGACGCCATCACTCACTACACTGGAAATTTTATTATTCCAGATATGCTTGCTCAACAAATCCTTTCCAGACAAAACAAAGCCATTACTTAGCTCTTCCCTCCAGCCCCCTGCTACACCTGATTCACTATACATGTTGTATGTTTTGTATTCTCTCTGTTTGATTGACAAAGCCAGTGATTGTGAAACTTCCTCACTAGAGAGTACTAGTTTATATTTGCAAAAGCATTCTGGTAATAATTTTCACAGCAGTGTGGACACAACGACCATCTGGCTGTCACAACCCTCAACCCAACAATAACAACAAGGTGCTCAAGATTTTAAGAAGCTTTTTCTCGTGGTTTTATAACTTTTTCATGTTTTCTTGGGGGGTAGGGGAGAGAGAGATTCTTCGTCAGAGGGAACGTTTAATATCAGATCCCTAATTAAAACATAGTGGACTAATAATTCTTAAAGAAATAAACAACTCATCTTCCATACATCGTCACTGTTGGACCACTATTTTTGCAGGCAGATTCAATTATTTATAACCAACTACTGTTTACGTCAGGAAATTATCAAATGTCTCCAACGGCCGCAATTTCTCTCATTTTCCGTGTTGCTGACTGTGCCTTGAACTTACCAGACTGGATTATTATAATCAAAGAACACGCGAAACCGACAAGGGTCATACAGCGCTGGGGAGCAGAAAATAGTTCTGAGGCTATAAACAGCTAGGTGGAGAGGGGATCAGAGGTGAGAGGACAAAAGGGCTGAAAGGGACGCTAAGGGCTGTGTGTCAAAGTTAGTACAGTAAAGCAGTTGCTGACAAAAAGTCAAAAAGTGTTTGTAAGTCAAAGGCAGGACCATCTGCAAGAAGGGAAGATTAGGAATGAGAGGTAGGACGGCGGCGTCGTTGGAGGTAAGTCCTGCGAACTTGATGGTAAACCGGCAATTGACAAGAAAGTGAAGAACCGAAATAGGGACCCAACAAACCTCAGAGAGAGGAATAGGGTGCCGTTCCATGAGGTACCCAAGGGTAAGGTGAGTATGGCCAATGCAGAGCCGAGAGAGAGCGGTCTCCCGAGTAGGGCAACGGTGGTAAGATGGCCACAAACCTAAAAGCGGTTTAATAGACTGCAATTTGTTATTGTGCATGTCTGACCACTGTTGTTGCCAACAGCCGTGATGACAGGTAAAGATAACTGAAAAATAATCCCTGAACGGAATACCTCTATAGGAAACCAGAAGCTCATGTGTCGTTGACCACACAGCAGCATCCACTTCTTCACTGCCCTGAACATCAGTGTGTCCAGGGACCCAACAGAAAACGACGTCTTTGTTTTTGCTAGCCACACGGTGCAACCATAGATGAATACGAAGGACTAATGGATGAGGGGACTCAAACTGATTAATGGCTTGTAAGGCACTGAGGAAACCTGAAATGATCACAAACGTCGAAGGAGACGTATATGTTATACTGAGAAACACGATGAGGATGGCATACAACTCGGCAGTAAAAATACTAGCCGAGTTTAACAAATGACCTCGGGCAACATCATCAGGGAACACTGCCACAAGCCCAACACCATCAGAAGAGTTAGAAGGATCCATATAAACAGCAATGGCATGAGCATGCAATCAGATGTGATCAAGAAAAAGAGAGCAAGAAGCAGTTGTAGGTAGGAGAGCTTTGGCGCAGGGCAGTAGGGGAGAATAGACAGAACCTTCCAATGGGTAAAGGAGAAGGCAGAGGCTAAATGAACATACAAGGGAAGCAACTGGACAGAAGAAGGGAGTGAAGATGTAAAGAAAACGGTTGGAGAAAGCAGGGGCATTGAACAAATACAGTTGAACCTCTATTTACGAATATAATCCTTTCTGTGACCTTGCTCGCATCTCGATTTGCTCGTTTATTGAGACAATTTTCCTCATTTAAATTCACTGAAATGGAATAAATCCAGTGGAATTTCAGGCACGACAAAATACTTCATCATTTTGCTAATATCAACTCTACGGCTTATTTATCTATCACAATTCATCTAATATGACATAAACAATATTAATAACATTGAAACATGATATATACACTAGAATAAATAAAATATGTCATTACGAATGTGAGGAGTATAGGCGGTGGTGGCAGCAGCCATTGTTGTTGTTGGGGTGTACAGGGCCACCACAGTGGCCATTCCTGCTTCTGGCTACATACCTTCCTGTGCTCTTATTATAACAGATAACGGAGTGTTTGTAAGGCAAACTGCATCACTACATAGTTTCACAAGGACAATAATAATGTTAAGAAATTATGTAGTAATCCAGCATTTCCCTTGGAGATGGAGAAGAGATGCTGGGCACAGAAAGTGCCATTACATAGCTCCATCACCTTATTATTATTAGTACTTACATATTCTTGTAATTATACTTTTGCTTACCATTTGGAATTTTTATTCACGCAAAAACTAGAAGATTTACTGTTATGCAGACTACTGCATTGTTGTAATAATTGTATAAATAATGTCAACCCATTCGCGACTGCATATGAGACTGGCTAGGTGGACATGTATTGGACGCTGACATCATTTGTTTACTCTTGAACATCGCCAAAGAATCGAACATTTCTGCTACTTTAAACTCAATTTCAAAGTACTTTTTTGTGAAAGCAATCAAAATCATATCTATTTCTGTAATATATCTTCCATTTTATCAAATGAGACCAAACACAAACACAAAAACCATATGAAAATATACCGCTAAGGGGCGGCTAATGGCTGAGAAGTAAACTCAGTTATTTATGGTGCGATTTCTTTCAATTTTGATGAATGTTAAGAAGCATCTTTCCATCATACATTGCCCATTTCAATAAGATAAGCCAAAAAAACAAGTGAGATCCAGATCCCTAGATCAAGAGCAAGAGCCCCTCTCCATCGTCAAGGGACCTTCCTTGAGGCCCGCTCTCATCTTGAAACTTCGCTTGCAAAAAATCGACCAAACAACTGCTCGTATTTTGAAACACTTGCATGTTAGGGCACTCATAAGTAGAGGTTCCACTGTAATGGGCTTTTACTAATGTCTGAGACCAACCTATATGTAGATGGAACACGAAAGTCATGAGAGCCGACGAACTAACGAAGGCAATGAGCATCATGACGATCAGCTATGGAAGGGACATTTAACTCAGCACAGAGGCTTTCAACTTGAGATGAATAAAAGGCACCAAGGCATAAACGTACACCTTGATGATGAAGGTGATCTAACTTAGAGAGAGTGGTAGGAGAAGCTGCAGAATAGACTTGATCTCCATAATCCAGCTTGAACAAGACTAGGGTGGTATGCAAACTGAGGAAAGTCCGGCGATTTGCACCCCATAAACGATGTGCCAGAATTTTCAGGAGATCCAACTGACCATGGCAGGTAGTCTTCAAAGAGGAAATGTGTGGTTTCCATGTCAATCAAAAATCGAAGAGAAGAACGAGAAACTTGACCGTATCACATTCCTGAATACGTGAACCGCGTGAATCCAATTGAATATGTGGGACAAGAGGACGTCTAGTGAAAGTAATGAATTGGGTTTTTGTACTAGAAGTGGCCCAATAGGAAACCCAGTCAACTGTTGCATATGTGTCTTACCTAACAATCTGTCGGTATTTTATACCATTTTAATGTTCATTCTGTCAGACACTGCAACACAAGGGTATCTTGGTACAGACCATCAACTTCGACAACCTCTACTAGTGAGAACGGCTGGGTTTGAGAGGGACCTGCCCTCCCAAAGCAACCTACGTCTCACCTCCTGGCACTATATAAAGGCTCCGTCCTGTCACTTCAACTTCATATTGTTCAGACAACGGAACAATACTCTTCTCCAGACTGAGGGACTGACCACCTCAAAACTTTAAGGGTGATGGACTGATTACATCGTCTTCAAGTATCTTCTGCTTCTACTTTTCTGTACTCGACTGAAGAAGCCTACTGTGTAGGCGAAACGTTTCGAAATAAAGATACCTAACTGTTGCATATGTGTCTTACCTAACAACCTGTGTTCTTAATGGCACGTCGGAGTTCCAAGTCCGTGAGGTCTTCATCAGTCACATCTTCCGACTCACATGCAGCTTGTATCGTTAGCTGGCGCTGTGGCAGAAGATCTGTCTGTATATTCCGGATGTCCTGTGGGAGCTGAGTGGAGGCTCCCCTGGAAGTGAAAAGCTAAACTAGTTTCTCAGCTTCCTGGGATGGGTTCGGGTGTGCTGGTGGCCTCGGCTTGCTCTTGGCAGTTGCTATGTTGAGCTTGCCCCATATCTCATAAGAACATAAGAACATAAGAACATAAGAACGAAGGAACACTGCAGAAGGCCTACTGGCCCATGCGAGGCAGGTCCAAGTCCCCACCGGCTTAAGCCAATGCACCCAACCTAGTCAGGTCAGGTCACATTGACTTAAGGGAGGAACACGGCAACCGACCTGTTAGCACAAGCTATCAGGTCTAACTCACACCCACCCACATCTACTCATGTATTTATCCAACCTATTTTTAAAGCTACACAACGTTCTGGCCTCTATAACGGTACTTGGGAGTTTGTTCCACTCATCCACAACTCTATTACCAAACCAGTACTTTCCTATATCCCTCCTGAATCTGAATTTTTCCAACTTAAAACCATTGCTGCGAGTCCTGTCTAGGCTAGATATTTTCAGCACACTATTTACATCCCCTTTAATTATTCCTGTCTTCCACTTATAAACCTCAATCATATCCCCCCTAATTCTACGTCTTTCTAGAGAGTGCAGTTTCAGGGCCCTTAGTCTATCCTCATAGGGAAGGTTTCTGATACATGGGATCATCTTTGTCATCCTCCTTTGTACATTTTCCAGAGAATTTATATCCATTCTGTAATACGGTGACCAAAACTGTGCAGCATAATCTAAATGAGGCCTAACCAAGGATGTATAGAGTTGAAGAACAACCTGAGGACTCCTATTATTTATGCTTCTTGATATGAAGCCAAGGATTCTATTAGCTTTATTGCGAACACTTATGCACTGTTGTCTTGGTTTCAGATTACTGCTAACCAGAACTCCTAAATCTTTTTCGCAATCCGTAATATTAAGATCTACATTATTTAGTTTATATGTGGCATGGTTATTGTCCTGTCCAACATTTAGAACTTTGCATTTGTCTATATTAAACTGCATCTGCCACTTCTCCGACCACTGCATCAGTCTATTCAAATCTTCCTGGAGTGCTCGAATGTCCTCGTCAGAATGAATTCGACGGCCTATTTTGGTGTCATCGGCAAACTTGCCGATGTCGCTCTTTATGCCCTCATCTATGTCGTTTATGTAGATTGTGAACAGCAGGGGGCCCAACACTGACCCCTGTGGAACACCGCTCGTGACGCTTCCCCACTCTGATTTCTCCCCATTTATGCAAACTCTCTGCTGCCTATTTGTCAACCATGCCTCTATCCAGGAAAAAATTTCTCCTCCTATTCCATGTGCTTTAATTTTCCTCAATAGTCTCTGATGTGGGACCCTGTCAAAAGCCTTACTGAAGTCCATATACACAATATCATATTCATTACCATGATCTACCTCCTCAAATACCTTAGTGAAAAAAGTTAATAAATTCGTAAGGCAGGAACGCCCCTTTGTAAAACCATGCTGAGATTCGTTGATTAATTTATGCTTTTCAAGGTGGCTACGAACTGCCTCGGCAATTATTGATTCCATAAATTTTCCCACTATGGAGGTTAGGCTTATTGGTCTATAGTTCGAAGCTAAGGACCTGTCACCTGTTTTGAAAATAGGTATCACATTTGCCATTTTCCACTTATCTGGCACCATGCCAGTTTGTAGTGATATGTTGAAAAGATTAGCCAAAGGTGTGCTAAGCTCCTCTTTACATTCCTTTAGAACCCTTGCATACAGTTCATCAGGGCCTGGGGATTTGTTAGGTTTTAATTTATCTATTTGCCTAAGGACCATGTCACTTGTGACCCTAATAGTGCACAGTTTATTATCGTCCTGTTCTACATAATTTATCATTACTGGAATATCGCTGGTATCCTCCTGTGTAAAAACTGAGAGGAAGTATGTGTTAAAAATTCTACACATTTCCTTATCACTGTCAGTGAGCTGACCCGAGGAACTTTTGAGTGGGCCTATCTTGTCCCTGATCTTACTTCTGTATACCTGAAAGAATCCTTTTGGGTTAGTCTTCGATTCTCTTGCAACTTTAACCTCATAATCTCTTTTTGCTTTTCTAATTCCCTTTTTTATTTCTCTCTTTAACTGAATATATCGATTTCTTAATTGCCCCTCTCCTCTTTTGATTTGCCTATATATGCCTCTCTTTTGACCAATCAGATATTTTAATCTATTGTTCATCCATTTAGGATCATTTTTGTTTGATCTGATTTCCCTATTTGGAACATAATTTGACTGAGCAGCTAGAACTATGCCCTGGAAAGCATCATATCGGCAACCATCACCACCTACCTGACCCCTAGTCAGGTCATTCCAGTTCAGCCCACCTAAGTAATTTTTCAGTCCTATGAAATCAGCCAAGCGAAAGTCAGGGACGGAGACTTGATTGCCATTATTAGGGGAATTCCATGATATGTTAAAACTGAGTGATTTGTGATCACTCTCCCCAAGCTCATCATTAACCTCAAGATTATTAATTAGTGTTTCCCTACTGGCAAGAACCAAGTCAAGGAGGTTATTTCCCCTAGTTGGCTCTGTCACAAACTGTTTTAAAAAACAATCCTGGATCGTATCAAGAAAGTCACCCGACTCTAAATTTCCTGTCAAATTGCTCCAGTCAATCTGTCTATAGTTGAAATCTCCCATTAGCACAACATTTTCGTATGTAGATGCCTTACGAATTTCGTCCCATAGAAGTTTACTGCACTCCCTATCAAGATTTGGGGCCCTGTAAATCACACCCAAAATTAGTTTTTCTCGGCCCTCGAGAAGCTGTAACCAAACAGATTCAGTGGCTGACGCTTCTAATTTAATATCTTGTCTAACACAACAATTTAAATTGTCTCTGACATACATCGCTACTCCACCACCTTTCCTGTTGACCCTGTCAGTGTGGAATAATTTATAGCCTTGTATGTGACATTCAGAGGGCATCTCTCTATCTTTCAGATTGAGCCAGGTCTCTGTTATAGCAATAATATCTATGTTTCCTGCACTTGCAATTAATCTTAGCTCATCTATCTTATTTCTAACACTCCTGCTATTAGTATAGTAAACCTTAAGGGAGCTAGTCCCTTGCTGCCCTCTGCTGTCCCCCTTTGTTTGCTGACCTGTTCTATTGTCTTTATTTATAACTTCATGCTGAATGCCTTTTATACATTTACTGTTTCCAACCCTAGTGTTGCAACCTGCTTGTTTCCCACACACACCCATACCTCTATCTTCCATCAGTTTAAAATCATAGGCATTTCACCAATGGCCTTCTCAATCGAGTCTGGAAGTGCTACCACCCCTGCCCCAGAGAGATGAACCCCATCCCTTGCATACATATCATGTTTGCCATAAAAGTTGTTCCAGTTGTCAATGAATGGGATTGCAAGTTCCTTGCAGTATCTGTCTAGCCAGCAATTTACACCAATTGCCCTAGACAACCATTCATTTCCTACTCCCCTTCTAGGCAAGATGCTACATATGATTGGGATCCCTCCCTTAGACTTAATGAAATCTATAGCTGACCTGTACTTATCTAGCAGCTCTTCTCTCCTACCCTTCCCAATATCATTTCCACCAGCACTGAGACAGATAATGGGCTTGTTCCCATTACCTGACATGATATTATCCAGTCTGTTGACAATGTCCCCAACACCAGCTCCAGGGAAGCACACTCTATCTCTCATCTTCTTATTCCTATTACAAAAAGCACGGTCAACATATCTTACCTGAGAGTCACCAACCACAAGAATGCGCTTACCTTCATTAGCAGGGGCAGTAGTACCCTTACCTTCACTGGCCACTGAAGTACATTCATCCTGGAGAACAGAGAAGCGATTTCCTACCTTCAGATCTTCACTCTTAACTTTCCTTACTCTGATGCGCCTCCCATTACTGTGAACAACTCGCCACTTGTAGCAGGAGCTGGGCTGCACCTCACTGCTGGTAGCCGTTGCTACCTCCCCACCTACAGCCTCCTCACAGTGAGAGACAGACTGCACCTCACTGCTAGAAGCCTCATTCCCCACATCTCCAACCACCTCACACTCTCTCCCAGGCCCATTGAGGTGGACCTTCAGCCTTCTAATCTCCTGGAGAAGCAAGACCTCCTCCTTCAACTCTCCAACCTCAGTTTTTAAAACACTGCAGAAGCAAGCCATGCTTTGTAACCGTCCACGCTAATCCCCAAAGCAGCTCAGGGTCTGTGACCTCACGTGACGACTGACCACTGGTGTGATGCCCGAATGCTGAGCACCACTCCAGCCATTTTTCAGTTTTTACTCTAAGAGAGACTCTGCGGGTATGCTGCACAATGGCTCTCAGAGTATTCCTGTTCTCTGCCGTAGGGTTACGCCTGTGTAGCTTCCTAAAAGAGTTGATGCGGTGGTTCTGCTCCCGCACCTCGTCATTGTAGAACCACCAGTCTCTTTTCTGAGTGCGCCCTGAGGACTTCTTTGGAATTGCGCACTCTGTTGCCTGGATGAGAACAGTTATTAGCTCCTGTTCAGCCGTATCACAGTCATCAGATAGAGAGTATGTGGACCACCAGTCATGAAGATAATCTTGGAACACCTTCCAGTTGGCCCTCGTTATGTCCCATCTAGGAGGCAGCACAACTGTGGGAGGCCTGTTGAAGTTGAAGGTGGTGATCACTGCAAAGTGGTCACTGACAAGGTGAGGATGAGTTTCCCATGTGGCTCCTGCTGCGAGTTGTGTTGTCCTGAAGGTAAGGTCGAGGCAGCCACCCAACAGGTGTGTGGGGTCTCCATTATTTAGCAACTTTACCTCTGGAATATCGTGTAGGAGCATTGCTATGTGTCTGCCAGCAGCATTGGTTGCTGAGTGAGAGTGCAGCATTGGGTGATATGCGTTGAAATCTCTACCCACAATAATACACTCAGTGCGTGCTAGTGCGAGGAGCACTGCAATGTCGAGGGTGTGTCTTGGGTTCTTGTAGATGTTATAGATGGTAATGGGCGCCCCAGGTATGTGCACAAGGATGGCCTCTACCTCGACATCCTCTCCACAGTCCACAGGGTTGGCTATAACCTCGTGAGGTATTGTATTGGATACAAATACAGCTGTGCTTCTGCAGTGAACTCCGGGTCCATGTGCCGAAAGTACCCAGCAAAACCGGGTAGTCTTGGATACATAGTCGGGACAGTCAGAGTTTCTTGTAGCAAGACGATGACAACCCGATCCCGAATTACTGCCTCCAGCAAGAGGTGCTGTTTGCCCCTCAGGCCCTGAATGTTCCATTGTAGGACCTTGAGGGTGTGATTCAGTACGGAAGTTATTCCATTGCCGTTGTTTCCTGAGCTGGAGACTGAGCCCTGCACACTCCGAGAACCTGCAAGCTCATGACGTCCACAGTCTCCTCCTCGGTCGGTAAGCACACTCAGGAGCGTACTGACCATCTGGCGGAATACACACTGTTGTTCCGTGGGGTTGATTGTGTTGCAAATAAGATCCGTGAACACCTTGATGAGTGCTACGAGATCCTCCCTGGTGAGGGCCTGCTTTGGGGTTGGGTTCGAAACAGTGGATATTATCTGGGCTGTTGTGGTCTGTAGGGACTGCTGAGGGTTGGATTTCATTTTGTATGTACCATGGTCTGTTGCTGTATACCAGGTTGGGTAGCCGGGATCTGCTGGTGAGGTGCCAGTTCAGCCCGCAAAGCCGGGTAAGGAGTGCCTGTGTTGTCGTGCTATGGCCGGTGGGGGCTCGTTTAGTGCTGCCTGCTGATCGCATTGACCATATGTACCCTGTTGATGCCTCCTGTTCCTCTTGTTTCTGTTTCTTCGTTGAGGTAGGGGTGCAGGAGGTTCTTGATCTTGATGCCTGGTTGAGGCTTCGAGGGTTGGGAATTCCTGGGCATTGACTTTGGTTAGCTGCTGAGAGATCTGCGGTATGGCAGAGTTCTCTACACCCATCGTCTGCTGAGAGTGATGATCCGTCGTAGCCTGTTGCCGAGTTTTGAGCGTCTTCCAGACTCCTTGAATTCTGGCGAGCCTCTCGGGGCATCGAGGATTTCAGGCATGGTGTTTCTGCCTGCAGTTCGGGCATTGTGGTGAGGGTGGCGATGCATTTTTCAGCTTGGTGATGCATTCCTCGGTAGGGTGGTGCTGGCTGCAGACACCACAGATTACTCTGTTTTGGACAGAGTACACCCAGGTGTCCATAACGCTGACACTTGAAACAGCGAACTGGTTCTGCTGTGAAGGTCCTGACATCGTACCTGCCCCAAGAACCAAGGTCCAGCTGGGATGGCAGTGGTCCTACATGCTGAATGAGCACCTGTCGGGTTGGTGCGTTGCCTGCCGTCTTTGCCTTGAGACGTTGGGCTGACACCACACAGGGGTGAGCTGCTACTGCCTCGATGGGCATCATCAGCGGGTATCACATCACTACACCCTTGGTGATCTGCCGAGAGTCCAGTTCCTCCAGAGTGAATGAGCGATCTGTCTCCATGACTCTTCAAGGTGGTGACCATTTCCTTGCTGAGAGGAGTCAATATTGGTTCTCCCCTCAAGTTGAATAATATCTTGTGTCGTGATTCCAGGCATGAAACAACGCCATAGTGGGTTCTGTGGTCCATGTAAGACTTCACCTTGAATTTGCCAGGCCGGTTGAGCTGGTTTGCCTGCTCCTTGGACGGACGGCGCTTCTTCTTCTTGTCCACAGGGATCCATCCTTCTTGGTTTTTCGGGGGGTGGGGTGTTTATTTCCTCCCCTGTTTCCATATTCGCTGGCTCCATGGTTGGAACTGTCAGATCTGCTAAAATGTGAGCAGGATCTTCCTCTTCCTCTGATGACACGGAGTGGTCTCACAACTTCTTCGCTAGAATTGCGTCCCACATTTCCAAATCCGAGTCCTCCGTCGTGTTCATGGAGCATCGTGGCCTCTTCTTTTCGGCAGAAGCCATGTGCCCATCTTGTGATAAGGTAGTGAACTCCGTGAACTGAGTGCGTGAACTGAGTCCTGTCTCAACACTGTCGCTTGATCTTCAGTTAGTTCCAGACTTTGGAACAGAACTTCTCCAGGCTGAGGGACTGACAACCTCAAATCTACGACTTCGACCAACGATCTCGCCTTTCTAATTACCCCATGTTGATAGTGACTTTCCTCAGAGTGGTGGTTACTGGACCTTCGTCTTCATCTTCAGGATTGGTGCTTCGGCGGCTGCCTACCCAAGGGCAGGAAGCCTCCCTCTGCACTCCTATTGCTGTCTGAAGTCTCCACGCCTCAGACTGTACGTGTAGTCTACACGCTATACAGCCAGTGTTGCCTCTCCTCGCCGTTGTCTGAAGTCTCCACGCCTCAGCCTGTATTTGAAGTCTGCACGCCATACAGCTAGTGTTGGCTCTCCTCACCGCTCACAGCCAGTGTTGCCTCTCTTCACCGAGTGGTGGTTACTGGACCTTCGTCTTCACCATCAGGATTGGTGCGTCGGTGGCTGCCTACCCAAGGGCATGAAGCCTCCCTCTGCACTCATGTTCCTGTCTGAAGTCTCCACGCCATACAGCCAGTGTTTTTTTTTTTGCTTCAACTCGCCGCTCACAGCCAGTGTTGCCTCTACTCCCCGCTCACAGCCAGTGTTGCCTCTCCTCGCCGTTCAGGGCATACAGTGCTCTATCGAACTACAGCTCACCTCCCCAGTGCCCTGTGCCTCCAGCGACGGACTCCACAAGAAAACTTTAAAGTAAGAGACAGGCAAGTACGTGTGTCTACTTCACACGTACTTGCCTAGCCGAGTACTCTCACAGATTTGGCCGCCAAATCTGATTTACGATGCCTTCAATGCTTTCCACTTCCTTCCCCCTTACCACTCCTCCTCTACCTCCAACACCTGCCTCTACTCCGTCTTCTCATGACTCTAAGGCGTACCCTGCCTCTACCTCTTCCAAACCCAATTCTTTCTCGCTTAACCTCAAATACTCTAATTCTGATCATACCACTATCTGCTCCAGATGTTCGGCAACTGGCCACTTCTGGAATACTTGCAATCTCCCCCTTAAATGTTCTAACTGCGGCGGGTCACACACTGCAGTTGCAGATTCCTGCCCTTCTAGAAAGCACATTCTCCCCTCCCTCAGAGCAAGCCAACGTCCCTCCCTCCTCAACCCCTTCCCTGCACCTCCCTCCCCTTCCATACCTCCCTCCCCTACCCCCTATGGCTGGGCCTCCCCACGCACTTGGTCTACCTCTTCTACTCTACACACATTAAACACCAACACACAGACTACAAGCACTTCTCCTTCTACACCTACACCCACACTAGATTACAAAACTGTCAACTCGCCACTGCTGCCCACTCTGCGATGGTAATCTCTCAAGCTTACCAATCAGACTACTCACATGTCCTTAACCTAATCTTGTCTGCCAACAATCTTCCCTCTTTAATTATCCCTCCTTCCTGCTTCTCTTCTAAGCCTCCTACAAACTCTCCCCCCCCACTTCCTACTCCCACCAGCTCTCCTCCTCCCCTACCCCTCTTCACTACTTCTACCCCTCCCACCAACACCCCTACAGCTGCTGCTACAACCACCCCTCCCCCCACCTCCTTACCCACTTCCTCATCCCCAACCAAAGCTTCCACTTCCTCATCCCTTAACATAGCTTCCTCTTCCTCATCCCCTACCAAAGCTTCCACTTTCTCTGCATCCACCTTCGCCCACTCCACCACAACCAAAACTTCATCCAGGTCCAACTGCACCTCCTCCAGACAAAATCCACTCAAACCTAAACCTGCCCCAACTTCTGACAGACAGACCAAAGAACATAAAAACAGATCCAGCTCTTCATCCCCCTCCAGGAAATGGGTCCGTAGCACCTACAAACACACATCCACTGATGGCACCACTATCACGGGCTTTAATCCAAACTCCTCTCCCGACATAACTTTGCTATGACGAAACCATTAAATCATGTTTAGGGTGATTCAGTTCAACGTATGTTCTTACTTTACTATTAGACACCTACTGGCCGAGCTCCTTGAAGCAGAGGCGCCAGATATTGTTTTGCTAAACAGTACCTGCCTCAAAGCCCCTCAACATATCCGCCATTATGGTTATATTGCACTACAGTCCCCCTATGATCCCCACGATGGGGTTGCCATCCTTGTCAAATCCAACATAAAACACGAATTTCTCCCAATCCCTTTTATACACCAACACTGTCTGGTGGTCAGAATACACACCCACCTTGGCCCCTTTATCTTTTTCACCGCCTATGCTCGCCCAAACACTATTCTCAACATACACGACCTTTCCTTAGACTTCAACTACACCAACACACCAACATACCTACTAGCTGACATGAATGCCAAACACACAGCCTTTCATCACACCAGTAACAACCAACTTGGTCACCAATTACTCAACTTCACAAACCATAAACACCTAATTCATCTCAGCACAGACTTCAACACCTTTTACAACCACACTGGCCAAGGCAAACCAGACATCATTCTGGCAAACCAAGCCAGCTCTCTGTTTCAACACTACATCTCACCTGGCCCTATTACAGGCTCTGATCACATCCCAGTCATGTTGCACATCTCCTCCAACCCTATCCTCATCCCGGCCACACCTTCCTTCTCGTACAAGAACGCTGACTGGGATGCTTTCAAAAACAACACATAGACAGTACTAACCTCACCTAGGACTACAACAACAAACCTATCTCTGATATCGAAACTCAACTTGATCTCATCCAGGACACCATTACACAAGCTGCCAACATCGCAATACCAAAGAAAACTCACACCACTCGTTTTTCCTTCAAACCCTAAACTCAGAACAAGAAGACTAATTATCTGCTACCACAACCGCTTCCTCTACAACACACACAGATTTAATCAAGTCCGATTAGATCTCACTTACCTTAGAAACAACATTCTACACACCCTAGATGAAGACCACAACAATCACTGGTCACAACTCATACAACAAGCAGACAAACAGCGTATTAAAAACACTAAAGCCTTCTGGAACTTTATCAAAAAAATCAGAGGCACAACTCCCACCAACAAATTCAAACACATCACCCACAACAACACACACATCTCAGACCCGCAGGCTGCTACTAACATCTTCAAACACATCTGGGAGAACATCTTCCACCCTCACCCACCTCACGTTATTCGACACATTCAAAACATAGAACACTGGAACACTACACACACACAAGAAACAACACCAGATAGCCACATCCATCTGGACTCTCTTACCTCCTCCCAAGAACTCGACACTTCTTTCACCAATACAGACATTAAAACTCTCCTCAGACACCTTCCTCCCAAGGCTCCTGGTGCCTCTGGCGTAAACCATATTATCCTAAAACACCTTCCTGACTCTATCATTACTGCCTACACTAACCTCCTCAATGCCTCCCTTGCCTCTGGATACTTCCCTTCTTCCTTCCTAAACCCAAAAAAGACCACTCTGATCCTAGAAACTATCGCCCTATCGGCCTCCTCGAAACTTAAGGAAAACTCTTTGAAAAACTCTTCAACCATTGCCTTCGCAGATACCTGGAACACAACTCTATACTTTCTGATGGCCAGTTTGGCTTCAGAACACAGATCCACACAGGATGCCATTAACATCATTCTCAACTACATCCACATAAACACAAAACAAAGAAAAAGGACAGCCCTGGTTGCAAAAGACTTTGAAAAAGCTTTTGACACTGTCTGGCACGAAGGGCTCAAGTACAAACTCTGCACTAACTTTAACCTGCCTCTCACTACTCGTAAACTCCTCTGCAATTTCCTAGACGGCCGTACCATGAGAATCAAATTCCAAGGCTGTTACTTTGACTACTTCACACTAAATGCTGGAGTACCCCAGGGATCTGTCCTCTCCCCTACCCTCTACATTTTATATACACTAACGACATTCCAACGCCTATATACCACAACTCCATCACACTAGCCTATGCAGACGACATTACACAACTCATCACTCATGCCAATATAGATACACTCACACACAAAACACAAAATGAGGTCGACAGGATAGCCATCTGGGAACAAAAATGGAGGATCAAAACCAATGCAGCTAAATCCAGCATTACATATTTTAACTACAGGAAACGTGATCCTCCATTACCTGTCGAGCTCAAAACAGCTGACACCCGCACTTACATCCCCATCACACAATCTGTCACTGTCCTTGGCGTTAATCTTGACTACCTTCTTCGCTTACACGGTCATATTCCCTCAAGGCATGCAATAGCTAGTAAGGCCCTTGCGGGCTTCTACAAGCTGAAACATGCCTCCCAACACACCAAACTACACCTCTACAAATCCCTAATACGTCCTCTGATAACTTACTCTCCTCTAGCCCTCTCTCTTGCAGCTAAAACAACTTACTTAAACTGCAGCGTGTCCAGAACAAGGCGCCTGGGTGCTTGATGTCAGATGGGAGGACTTCGCCACAAGCGAGTCTCTCCATGCCCAATTAGACATCCCTGTACTGAATCTGTACTGGAAGACGCTCAGTGACAGACAGATAGACAAACTTGAGACACGACATGACTACTGGACCTCTCTCCTTGACGAAGACATTCGCAGACCCACAAACCAACACAACCTTTTCTACTCCTTGCATGATCCTGCTCCTAACCCTATTTACAAATAACCTTGGATTCAGTGACAGGTACCTTCTCTGACTGATACCATTCTCTGACCCACGTTCGCCTTAGCTTTTGGGATAAGACATGGCTCAGTTCTACACTCCTCTCTAGCGCTAAACTTAGCATGTCCCTTCCTCCCCGCTCACCCCACCGGAGTCCCAATAGAAGAGCCTGAATTTCTCTTCTCAATATCTGTCCCACGATCGCCTTCGCTGCTGGGTTAAGCCCTGGCTCTGTTTCTACGACTAAGAACACTCCTCTCCAGCACTATTCTTTGTCTGTCCCGTCTTCCCCACTCATCCCATTTGGGATCTTACCTGAACTTGTTCGTTCGTTCGTGATGGACTTATTACATCGTCTTCACATCTCTACTGCTCCCGCCTACTTTCTGTACTCGACTGAAGAAGCCTACTGTGCAGGCGAAACGTTTCGGAATAAGGTTGCCTAAATGTTGCCTATGTGTCTTATCTACCAACCTGTCGGTATTGTATACCATTTGATAATCAAAATAGCTTGTAGTTCTGTGTAATATTGTTTTATACTTTTGATGAACTATAAACTAATGTGGAATTATCTGTTTATTTCCTAAGGGGTGAATGTATTTGTGTGTTTGCGAATGTGTGAGTTTGTGTGTGTGTGTGTGTACTCGCCTAGTTGTGGTTGCAGGGGTCGAGTCATAGCTCCTGGCCCCGCCTCTTCACTAGCTGCTACTGGGTCACTCTTCCTGTTCCATGAGTTTTATCATACCTCTTCTTAAAGCTATGTATGAATCCTGCCTCCACTACATCACTTCCCAAACTATTCCACTTCTGACTACTCTGTGACTGAAGAAATATTTCCTAACATCCCTGTAATTCATCTGAGTCTTCAACTGTGACCCCTTGATGCTGTGTCCCATCTCTGGAACATTCTGTCTGTCCACCTTGTCGATTCCTCTCAGTATTTTATACGTCGCTATCATGTCGTCCCTATCTCTTCTGTCCTCTAGTGTCGTCAGGTCGATTTTCCTTAACCTAGCTCTGGGATTAGTCTTGTTGCAAACCTTTGAACTTTCTCTAGTTTTCTCACGTGTTTAGCTAGGTGTGAGTTCCAAACTAGTGCTGCATACTCCAGTATGGGCCTAACGTATACAGTATACAGGGTTTTGAACGATTCCTTATTAAGATGTCGGAATGCTGTTCTTAGGTTTGCTAGGCGCCCGTATTCTGCAGTAGTTATTTGGTTGATGTGCACCTCAGATGTACCTGGTGTTATACTCACCCCAAGATCTTTTTCCTTGAGTGAGGTTTGTAGTCTCTGGCCCCCTAGACTGTACTCCGTGTGTGATCTTCTTTGCCCTTCCCTAATCTTCATGACTTTGCACTTAGTAGGGTTGAACTCCAGGAGCCAGTTGCTGGACCAAGCCTGCAGCCTGTCCAGATCCCTCTGTAGTTCTGCCTGGTTCTTGTCCGATTGGATTTTTCTCATCAACTTCACATCATCTGCAAACAGCGACACTTCGGATTCTATTCCTCCCGTCATATCGAACACATACCAGAAACAGCACCAGTCCTAGGACTGACCCCTGTGGAACCCTACTCTGTGTGTGCGTGTGTGTACTCACCTAATTGTGGTTGCAGGGGTCGAGACTCGGCTCCTGGCCCCGCCTGGAGAGAGAAAGAGGTACCCAGAGGTACCCAGAGGTACCCAGCAAGATACCCAGCAGAGACCAGGAACCCCAATTTTACAACTTATCAAGACTGGGTTCAGCAGATAACTTAAATATTTGGATGAATAACGATAAACTTATTATATTTTGTACTTAATTAAAACACAAAGGAATATTACTGAATTAAGAAACATCAAATATTTTTCATTAGAAAAAAATGGCCTTCAAAATGCCATTAAATAGTAATATACATTAAAAAACCATAAACGTACTCAAATTAGTTTTTTTAATGTTTTGTTAGTGAACCTCTGTCAAATTGATCTTAAATAATGATATATCACATATGTACATTGGACTATCATATGATTATGGTTGTTAAAAGCAACTCAGACTTATTAAAATAAAAAAAATAATTCTTTACTGACAATGTATATACATTAAAACTCTGACATCATAAATATTCAACAATATCCCACTGATGTATATTTATAACGTATCTGTGTAAAACAACGAATATGATACTGTGTATAAAATTGCCATCCTGACTTTTTTTTCTAGGTGTATTGCGAAAATAAATATTTTCATATGAACTATTCTGTAATAACACTTCTGCTTACATATTTATGAGTTACTATTTATTATGCATTCGTTTTTATATTTAAGTGAAAGAATATAAGTTTCTGAATGACGTCGGCGAGTACACAAGGTTGTGGACCTTGATGACCTGACATCTTAAACAATATTCATCAGTTCTCACCAAATTAATAAAGAAAGCCAAACAACTGTACTACTCCAGCAGATTCACTGACACAAGAGGAGATATAAAAAAAGGCCTGGAAAACACTTTCCCAGATTCTGGGCACCCACAAACTTAAAAAAAAACAAGAATATTGTCCCAACTAAACCTAATGAAACACCACTGCATCCCACTGATACAGCTAACAAGATAAACAACGACTTCTTCTCAAACATGGGATCTGATCTCGCCAGTAAAATCCTACGTACCAACACCCGTGCCGGGGACTACCTAGATGGGAATTTTCCAAATTCCCTCTATCTTGTACCAACTGAGCCCACGGAAGTCACCGCGATTATGAAGTCACTCAAAATTAACTCGGGGAATCTGTCTCACCTCCCACCATTATTATACAAGCGAGCGGCCCATGTCCTTTCGCATACTATTACATTACTTTTTAACAAGTGACTAGAAACTAGCACTTTCCCGACACTACTCAAGACAGCAAAGGTTACACCAATACATAAAGGTGGTGACTCTACAGATGTAAACAACTATAGGCCAATATCAAACTTACCATTGCTATCCAAAATCTTCGAGAAACTCGTGCACAGGAGACTATATTCAACCCTTGCCAATTTGGATTCAGGAAAAATAAAAGCACTAATGATGCAATTGTAAAAATTCTAGATCTGCTTTACACAGCATTGGAAAATAAGGAATATCCACTAAGAATTTTTACTGAACTGAGAAAAGCGTTTGACACAGTAGACCACGGCATCCTACTCCACAAACTTAACCATTATGGTATAAGAGGCCATGTGCTTGCATATTTCAAATCCTACCTTACTAATAGGTATCAGTATGTCACCATTAAAGACACAGCTTCATCAACACGGCCACTTGATACTGGAGTTCCGCAGGGAAGTGTCCTTGGTCCCCTGCTCTTCCTCGTTTACATTAATAATCTTCCAAACGTATCCCAACACCTGAAACACATTCTCTTTATTGACGATACGACTTATGTCATCTCTCACCCTAATCTTGCCACCCTCAACACCACCCTCAACACTGACAAAATCTACTACATTATGTTTTGTAGCAGAGCAGGTGTTGTGCAACTTAACATTAAGATAGACAACACTCTAATTGCCAGACATAATGAGGGCAAATTCCTAGGTCTATACCTCGACAACAACCTAAATTTCAGTACCCATATCCAACACATAACAAAAAAAGTATCCAAAACGGTGGGGATCCTCTCCAAGATACGATATTATGTGCCGCAAACTGCCCTTCTCACACTATACAATTCACTCATTTATCCATACCTC
>NW_027198660.1:7500-37500 GCF_038502225.1 Cherax quadricarinatus | reverse complement strand
ATGGTTCTATTTGTTACAGAATGGATCTATTTAAGATAGATTGCTGAGATAAAAGCATTAGTAAATATAAAGTCGCACTGGTAAGTCAAAAGTGCAGGTAGTTTGTGACAACGTTTGGCTCTGTGTAGAGCTTCGTCACGTCTACAGAGAGAGAAACGTTGTCATAATAAAAGAATGTTCTGCAGTTTTTGTTTCAAAAAAATTGTTTTGGGTTATATTCCGTTTATAAGTGTTACTGAGTGGTTTTATGTCCCGGGAATTGGATGGATCAACACAGCACAAGTGGGTCTAGCCAGACAGAGGGAGTTCTAGCGTAGCACAAGCGATTCCGGAGGGATGTCCTGCAGTTACTTGGTAACCAGCTATATTTTTCATGTAATTTCAACCTTGGAATTGCACTCGAGGCGTTCAAAAAAATAGAGGTTATTCCCGGCAGACACAGTAAGATGAACAGACAGACAGACACAGACAGGTACGTACACACACACACACACACACACACACACACACACACACACACACACACACACACACACACACACACACACACACACACACACACACACCTACACACCTACACACCTACACACACAACAGGCCTAGTGTCTAATCGACATGTGCCTAGGACAAAATGGTAACTAACACCTACACACAAACAACAGGTCTAGTGTCTAATCGACATGTGCCTAGGACAAAATGGTAACTAACTAACACACACACCTACAACAAGCCTAGTGTCTAATCGACATGTGCCTAGGACAAAATGGTAACTAACACACACACACACACACACCTACAAAAGGCCTAGTGTCTAATCGACATGTGCCTAGGACAAAATGGTAACTAACACACCTACACACCTACACACACACAACAGGCCTAGTGTCTAATCGACATGTGCCTAGGACAAAATGGTAACTAACACACACACACACACACACACACACACACACACACACACACAGCTTGTTGGCTGTTGACTACTGAAACAATTTGGCTCGTCTAATTTATCATCGCACGGAACGGGACGATTTTTCTCGCGTTCTGACGTTGGTCATTCATTACCAGGAAGGCTTATGGAAGGAGGGAGGACTAGGAGAAAGACGGAATGGATGCAAGAGTAAAGGAGGGTGAGTAATGGAAGGAAGTAAGAGGGGGATATAATGTGAAAGGTCTAACGTGTGCAAGAGAATGAGTGTCAGAGGACTGGTGCACACAGGCAGAGTCTGTGTATGGGTGTGGGCGTACACGTGCGAATTCATGAAAAAATCGCTCGGTAATTATTGCCGTCCACCATGAAGCTATGTTTACGTGTGTAAAACACTACAATGTTCTCGAGCAGCGGCTACGAGCGTTTGATAAAAAACGTGCTCTACAAAAGTGTTAATACCATTACACACAAGGGAAAGACAGCCACATTAGAATGAGCTCAAAATACGAAGCACACAAAGTGACAAACACAAGAGTTCACATCTCTATCCCACAGTCTGATGGCCCTGACAATGTTAGATGGAAGGGGAATCTATATGTCGTGTGTGTATGTATATATATATATATATATATATATATATATATATATATATATATATATATATATATATGAACAATTACTGCTATTTGAAACCATATTTATTCACGACTAGGTTCGGAGTTAAGTTACTCCATTATCAAAATCAAAGAATTTCTGTGATAAGAATCATATCTAAACATATGCTAAATATCAAACTAACATCTAAAAAGGAAAGAGATAAAGCATGAGGAGTAAAATAACGATAAAGTCTTTGAAAATTAGTCACATGAAAATGTTGATGAATCAATAAACATTAAACATTAACAATATCGTTTACGAGTGCTGATACCAGCGTTTACAGATAACTGAAAACATTGAATGTTGCATTAATGTTATTAATGATGCGTTTTGTCGCTAGAGAAATACCAGTAATCACCGAGGATTGACTGGTAAATGGCGCCGCGGACGAGGCTGTGAGAGAAAACCAAAGTGTGCAGAGAAACGCTTCATTCCCAGGCAAATTTTTCACACAGCGAAACATCCTCTGAATAATGACCTGCGTTAAGACCTTTCTCTTTTCCACATCTATAAACACTAGAATAAATTATTGCGAAGTATTATTGATCGTTAAGCACTGAAAAAGTGAGCATAATCTCTACGGAGATCGATATTCATGTTTCAATTACTCCAACAAATATTGGGTTAATCATATGCCCTCATAACCGCTGGGTGTCTAAGGAATTTAGACCACTGAATTTAAGACACTCGGTATTTATACAAAGCCTCGCTTTGAGGGAATCCCTTATTAAGATTCCGTTGTATGTCTCCTGACATTGCGCAATATGCAATTGCAAATTCCCACTTCCTAAGACACGTTTTCCCTTCATCAACTGTGTGCGATGGATGGGAAGAGCGTACTGTCAACAGTAAAAAAAGACCTACGTTGAAAAACAAGCTTTTATTGTGGCAACGTTTTGCTCAGTCCTTAAGAGACTATGAAGCTCTATACAGAGTGAAACGTGGCCTCGCTAATAGGCTTGTTCTACAGAGAGTCGTTTTTAACCAAATTCATTCGCTTAGTTTCTGTATCTTCAAAGACATTTTTTTTTATATTCTATTTCCCATATATCACTCATTCAACCTCCTTGTCATACTTTTTACTCTCCCAAACATTCCTACAAAACTATTGCCACCTCTCGTTATCGTTTTTCAGTACTAGTCTCCACCTACTTTTAGCTCAATTTTTCCTGCTGTTCTGCCTACCATATTTCTGCTTTATCCATATATTCAACCAAATTTGTCTTTTAACTTGAGAAATCATTTCTGTAGCGCTTAGTGGACGGAGGATCGATCTTCCACCTCGTTCTCGAGCTGAGTGGGACATGTGAATAGTAAGGCAAAAATGAAGGAATCTGTAGCTCGTTTAAAGACTTCCTTTATTGTTATTATTTTCTTTATTATTCCTTTACTTTTATTTCAAGACTGACTCTTAGTTCTCTCTCTCCTTCTCCTACGCTGACTTTTTTAACCTCTCATAGTAACTCACGTTCTCACCTCGGTTCAGTACCCTAATATTTGATATACACCCGAGTAGACGTTGGTTTACGTGTGTTTCTAGTGAGTGCTCTTTCCAGTCAGTTCGTTTCCAATCAGTGCTTCCAGTCAGACAGTTGGAAAGTTTCACTTCTGTAGTCATGTAATGACACGAGTCACGAGTATTGCACTTTAGCAGAAACCACAGAAAATTTTCATTATAGAAGAATAAAAAACAAAGGATTGTTCTCTCTCTCTCTCTCTCTCTCTCTCTCTCTCTCTCTCTCTCTCACATACACACACACACACACACACACACACACACGTGCGCGCGCGCACCCTTGCCAGACTCTTAATACCATTCTCTGGTATTGCACTTCCATTATCTGTTCTAAATGGGTTCCCCAGATCATTACACCTGCGGTGTGCTTGAATCCTCGTCCCTCCCATAGTAATGTTGATCTTGAAAGCACCTCTTAGCAAATGAAATGGTAATTACGGCTACTGTGAATATATTAGCACAGATGTGGAAACATTAAATCCGTTGGGGTCATAGGGAGAGACTACATCTGATTCCTTGGACGAAGATCTTATCACCAGCATCAAGGATGCAGTGGATACAGGAAGAGAGTTCTTTTTCTGCATTAGAATACACGGCATCGGGAAATCCCACCATGTGCCTTCAAAATGGAGTATACCTGGGTCCTGGTGAAGTGTTCGTGATTAGAGGAAATGGAACATTCCTTCTCTTTGAATCAAACATGATTACTTCCAGTTACCCATGCATTGTATGAGCCTAATGGATTTCGCACCTCCCTATGAACGTAAATATGGAACGACGTCAAGCATAAAGTCGCATTACCATGATTGGAACAATTCAAAATAACCACATTTAGGAGAGAAAGACATCAGCGAGTCATGGTACGTGACGAGGTGTTAGAGTGGGCGCCTGTGACGGGCGGGGTTCCACAGGAGTCACTCCTAGGACCGGTGCTTTTCTGGCATATGATGCGAACTTAATAAGAATTCAATCGGACAAGGACCAGGCAGAACTACAAAGGGATTTGGACAGGCTGCAGGCCTGGTCCAGAAACTGACTCCTGGAGGTTAACCCCATCAAGTGCAAAGTCATGAAGCTTGGGGATGGGCAAAGAAAACCGCAGGCTGAGTACAGTCTAGGGAGGCCAGAGACTACAAACCTTACTCAAGGAAAAGGATTTTGGAGTGAGTATAACACCGAGCACATCTTCTGAGGTGCACATTAACCAAATAACTGCTGCAGCATATGGGCGCCTAGCAAACCTAAGAATAGCATCACGACATCTCAGTAAGGAATCATTCAGGACCCTGTATACCGTGTATGTCAGGCCTATATTGGAGTATGAAACACCAGCTTGGTACCTACACCTATCCAAGCACGAAAAGGAATTAGAGAAAGTGCAAAGGTTTGCAACAAGACTAGTCCCGGAGTTAAGGGGTATGTCCTACGAGGAGATTTTAAGGAAAATCGACCTGACGACACCAGAGGACAGGAGAGATCAGGGGGATATGATAACGACATATGAAATACTGAGAGGAACTAACAAAGAGGACAGACAGGATGTTCCACAGGTGGGACCCAGCAACAAGGGGTCACAATTGGAAGTTGAAGACTCGGATAAATCACAGGGATGTTAAGAAGTATTTTTTCACTCACAGAGTTGTCAGGAAGTGGAATAGTCTGGGAAGTGATGTAGTGATCCATACATAGCTTTAAGAAGAGGTATGGTGAAGGTCATGGAGCAGGAAGAGCGACCTAGTAACGACCAGTGAAGAGGCGGGGCCAGGAGCTGTGACTCGACTCCTGCAACCACAACCAGGTGAGTACAACTAGGTGAGTATATATATATATATATATATATATACACACACACACACACACACACACACACACACACCAATAGTTATTAAATGAGATTTTAAGCTTTAGTAAATAACTTAACCTTCGATATCTAATGAGTTGTGGTTTCAGGAAGGAGAAGGGGGAGGGGGAGTATGTAGAAGCGAGAGGAGGAGGAGAGATTTGAGAGTGAAGGGGGTATTTAAGAAATCGGGAAGGGAAACTGAGATGGGATTAGAGGTGAGTAGAGAGAAGTGAGAAGGAAGGGCACTAGAGATAAAGAGATGAAACGGAAGGAAAAAAACAGGGGGGGGAAAAGGAAGATAGTGATTTTGACTTGATAAAATATATACTTTCTCTAAATAGCTAACCCATGTACGACTCGCCCAGGTTTGGCGCTTCTTTTCAATTATAAAATCATTGCTATATAGCCCTTGTGGCTTAGCGCTTCTTTTTGATTATAATAATAATATAAAATCACTGCATTACCCATTAAAAATCTTAAAATCTACTTATTATCCGATGTTAGTAAAGTAAAACCCTAACTACAAAATCACTGGTGTTGGCGGAATAAAATTATGACGGACATCACATTAACTTCAATAACTGCTGCTTTATTTCTTAATATCAACACTAAATTCTGATTAGAACGATAGATAATTTGTCCTTAGTATGTACAGCTTACCCCAGGTATAACGGATAAAACACTTTCCAGAAGTGTATATCTCTAGAGTAAAAATCTATAAGTGATGGGTAATATATACAGCTGTATACCTTTCCGTGTATAACCCTGTCTATTTTAAATACATAGTTACTCTAGATTCTGTATGTAATTATTCAGTATTTTCAAATATATTGTTTAAAAACCTAAATTCTTGGTATAATTCCAGCTGCAATTCTTTCTGTAGCATTATAAATAATAAAGTACAGTTGTTCCAACATGTAAGTCTCGCTCTGTGCATTTATATGCCACGTGAATAATATCCCTCGCCCACTAATATCCTCCCAGTGGGAGTCCCCCTACAATCAGGCGTTGTGTATGTGGCAATTCTCTAGTACTTACTTTCTCCCTGAGTAGCAATTGCCCTTACACTGCGTTAATATTGCCCCTAGGTAGCAATCATCTCCACCCCTCAACTATTCCCTCGGTAAGAAATCACGCTACAGTTAAATTTTGCCCAAACAGCAGTTTCCTCTCCCCAGTAACCAGGTGGTCCCGAGGTACCTAGCTCCCTCCTATATAAAGGTGTTCCCTAGGTAGTGATTCCCCCATATAGTGCATTTATCAGGACAAAAGCATCGCAGTGGAAGGAAAAGAGCTCTGTCAGCGTTGTCAAGCCTTTGTGCTGCGAGGCTGCGGTCTTAAGACCCTTAAGATACTAATCTCCATGCGGAGAATACAGTTGTTATCTATAACGTTTCGCCCAGGCATTGAGCTTCATACATGCAGTTTATCCGGACTCATAAAACCCCTGTGGGGAGGGCGAAACGTTGTCTTTAATAATACTGTCAATCGAAGTGGCATTCACTCCAGTTGTTGAAGGCTAAAGATTGCAAGGTTTCGTTATGGTGGAGTAAGGAAGACATTAACTTGCGTGGAACACCCGTGACACAAGATACATACACCGTGAGGTATATGTTTGTCGTTGTATATACAATGAGAGTTTACTCTCATCTCTGATTCATAGGTTTAAGTATTCCTGACTGGTAATGAACTGCCTGAAAGTCCCTCATATTTCCCTTCAACCTTAAACCCAGTTAATCGAGCAGCTGGATATTATCTGGTAGTTACTGACCATTAAGTGGAATGCTAGACACTGAGGAATAAATTTTGTTCATTACACAGCTTTCAGTTTATGCTTCACTCTCGAGAACAAAGCGAACAAATAATACACATCCTCTTCGAATGTTGTGAAATTGGTACGCTAAAATTTGTTGAGATTAACTGTCTTGGCAAATATTCTACCTGACTAGACGAAGAGAGCGAAGACAGAATCTGCCTTATTATTCTGATCTTTGTGGATTAGACAATGAGTAGCGGTTATTAAAATTGATGTATTTTGAACAGATAACCTCGATATAAGACCATAGGGTCATCATCCTCTGTCCTTCCTACGTAATGCAGTTTACTCTCGTTTATTCTAATGCACTCCCGTGTATTACTTTATGCATTCGTGTAACCCAGTGTACTACCACCTGGTACCATCTACTACCATGTATGTTCTCCCTCTCGTGTATCCCTTTAGCCCACGTTTCAACTTTCACTGCTCCGCGCCCTTGCCTCTCCTTCATGTATTATAGCATTATTCTTTCTCATTCTCTTTCTTTCCCCTCTCCCCTTAGCCTTTTCATCTTCCTGAACGTACCTGCTCCTCCCCTCTCTCTCAATTGTATTAAGCTTAATGGCTTCCTTGTTGTCCATTTTAAGCTACCTTACATGATTTTTTCTTTATGTTGCAATTTGAAACCGACGGAGAGTACAGGGCAGAGTGTTTTACTGATATTATTATGTTCTAGCGAAGAAAAATAACCTAATGGGAAGAGGAAGTATATTTAATGTCTTGCAATGTTCCAATTCGGTAAACCAAAAAGTGGTTTACAGTGTATCACTTAGTGAATTCATACTGAGGGTATCTTTTAATCCTTTAAAAAGGCATTAAAATGCCCTTGATGTGTGTAACCTTAATTGATAGGATTTAAGCCCAGTTACTAACCTTCACTTGGTCTCTTCAACATAGAAATATTCTTACATAGAGGTAAACAACGAACTTTTTTTTCGGGAAACTTGCTTGGTGTCAGAAAATAGATTTCTTTTTTTAACGTGATTAGATGTCACTCTAAATTTTAGTTGTAAACAGAGTTTGAAAATTGTGTGTTATGGACCTTCATTTTCGAGGTTATTTGTATATATTTCTAAGGCTTTTACCAAAAGTGAATTTCAGATAATTAATCTTCTGGTGGAGGTTTATGATTTTGAAGTAAATACTGCAACCACCATTACTACCTCTGCCACCACTACAACCACCACTACTACCACCACTACTACCACCACTAGTACCACCACTACTACCACCACTAGTACCACCACTACTACCACCACTACTACCACCACTACTACCACCACTACTACCACCACTACTACCACCACTACTACCACCACCACTACTACCACCACTACTACCACCACTTCTAACACCACTTCTAACACTTCTACCACCACTTCTACCACCACTTCTACCACCACTTCTACCAACACCACTTCTACCACCACTTCTACCACCACTACTACTACCACTGCTACTACGACTGGTTCAGCAACAGATATTTCTACTACTGCTACTTCTACTACTGCTACAACTGCTGCTGCTACTACTACTGGGGCTATTACTACTACCTACTATTGCTACTATTACTGTTACTACTACTATTACTATTATTACTATACAACTATTATTTATACTACTAATCAATCCCCTCTTCCTTCGCTCTCTCTCTCTCTCTCTCTCTGGGATCCTTGTATTTTCTATCTTCCCCTCTCACACGCCAAGTCTCCCTCTAGCCTCCCTTGTCTCTTGTTGTCTTTTCCTCCTCTTGACGCTCTCCTACAGGTGTCAACTCTCCTTCTGACACCCTTTCACTCCTCTCTTTCTCACGTTCGAGTATCAGTACATGCTCAACAGCGACCCACCAATCTTCTCTCTTATATTCCAACTTCTCTTGATTACGTGTCGTTTTCCTTATTCCACTCAATGCGTCGTTTGCCTTATTTCACTCAATGCGTCGTTTGCCTTATTCCACTCAATGACTCGTTTGCCTTATTCCATTCAATGCGTCGTTTGCCTTATTCCACTCAATGCGTCGTTTGCCTTATTCCACTCAATGCGTCGTTTGCCTTATTCCACTCAATGCGTCGTTTGCCTTATTCCACTCAATGCGTCGTTTGCCTTATTCCACTCAATGCGTCGTTTGCCTTATTCCACTCAATGCGTCGTTTGCCTTATTCCACTCAATGCGTCGTTTGCCTTATTCCACTCAATGCGTCGTTTGCCTTATTCCACTCAATGCGTCGTTTGCCTTATTCCACTCAATGCGTCGTTTGCCTTATTCCACTCAATGCGTCGTTTGCCTTATTCCACTCAATGCGTCGTTTGCCTTATTCCACTCAATGCGTCGTTTGCCTTATTCCACTCAATGCGTCGTTTGCCTTATTCCACTCAATGCGTCGTTTGCCTTATTCCACTCAATGCGTCGTTTGCCTTATTCCACTCAATGCGTCGTTTGCCTTATTCCACTCACTCGGTCTCTTGAACATTCACTACCTTACTCCTGATACATCCTCATCTCTCTCTCTCTCTCTCTCTCTCACCACACTTTCATAATCTTATGTTATTATCGCTCATTTTCCCTCTCCCCTTCACCCTAATCTTCCACTCTCTTAATTCACATTCCACGTTTTTTCTCTATATCCCTTCGCTTCGTTTCTTCCGCTTTCTCACTGCTTCCTACGCTGCTGCTAAGCAGAAAGAAAGAGGTAATTCGAAACATTGTAAGCAGGAGGTAATCTAATTTTTCACCTTTATAAAACCCAGAAAAGTGCTTTGTAAAGTACTGATAAAGTCTCTCTGTGAGCGAAACAACGCCACTGACAGCGAAACACCACTTTGAGCGAAACAACGCCACTGACAGCGAAACACCACTGTGAACGAAACAGCTCCACTGTGGGTGATAAAACGTCGCTGAAGGTGACATTAGTTGTGTGTGTTTTTAAATCATTATTTTTTTTGATATATTGTAAGCCTCCTTATTTTTTTCTGGATATTTTTGCTTTGGTAATTTAATACCTTATTAGTTAGTTTTACTGAAACTATTAGTTTTTTCTTTAGGATAAATGAAACATTTCAGTCCCCGTGAGGCTTCCTTGAATTTAATGAAACCCCATAATGCTTGGGCAATCATCTTTTTTTTTGGGGGGGGGGGGAGGGAGGAGGGCTTTACTTAAAATCCCCCTTTTTTAGGTAAGTCCTGATTTATAGTTCTCATACTGACTGGGTGCATTGAAGCCTCTTGCTTCGTGGTATAATCTGGTTTAGACTACAAATGTGTTATTTTATGTGAAGGTGAACGTAAGAACACGCGGTGTGTTAATACACAGGTGTTTGAGAGGAATGTATTTCTACTACACATTAATGCAACACTTCTCAATCATCACATCAGAAACTTGGGTTAAAATCAGGGAACACACTCTAGCTCTCCAGCATTTATCATAAAATGGAAATCAAGTAATGAATTTACCTGTTGTGGACCCCATGTGTGTGTGTGGGGGGGGGAGTGAGTTTGCTTTTGCCTGGGTTTATTTTACCTGTTGTGGACCCCATGTGTGTGTGTGTGGGGGGGGTGAGTTTGCTTTTGCCTGGATTTATTTTACCTGTTGTGGACCCCATGTGTGTGTGTGGGGGGGGGAGTGAGTTTGCTTTTGCCTGGGTTTATTTTACCTGTTGTGGACCCCATGTGTGTGTGTGGGGGGGTGAGTTTGCTTTTGCCTGGGTTTATTTTACCTGTTGTGGATCCCATGTGTGTGTGTGTGGGGGGGGGTTTGCTTTTGCCTGGATTTATTTTACCTGTTGTGCCCCATGTGTTGTGTGGGGGGGGGAGTGAGTTTGCTTTTGCTGGGTTTAGTGAGTTTGCTTTTGCCTGGATTTATTTTACCTGTTGTGGACCCCATGTGTGTGTGTGGGGGGGGAGTGAGTTTGCTTTTGCCTGGATTTATTTTACCTGTTGTGGACCCCATGTGTGTGTGTGGGGGGGGAGTGAGTTTGCTTTTGCCTGGGTTTATTTTACCTGTTGTGGACCCCATGTGTGTGTGGGGGGGAGTGAGTTTGCTTTTGCCTGGGTTTATTTTACCTGTTGTGGACCCCATGTGTGTGTGGGGGGGAGTGAGTTTGCTTTTGCCTGGGTTTATTTTACCTGTTGTGGACCCCATGTGTGTGTGTGGGGGGGGAGTGAGTTTGCTTTTGCCTGGGTTTATTAGAATGAGAGAGTGACAAATCTGTGCTTTGTTTTAGTAAATCTGTACAAAGGCGATCTGAAATCAGCCTACAATTGTATCTTGATCGTGACTGCCCCAAGTGTCACAGTTTTAATAGGTACGGCAACAGGTACAATTACAGCTTCAGAAGCAGGAACTGCAATGGAACCAACATATATTTATAAATATATATTTATAAATGTATGTCGTGCCGAATAGGTAAAACTGGTCAATTAGCAAGAACTCATTTAAAATTAAGTTCTTTCTAAAATTTTCTCTTATTTGTTTAAAGATATATTTTTTTTAGTTTATATTAATGTAAAAATTAATAATTTTGTACCAAAAGAGCCTTAGAAAACTTACCTAACCTTATTATAACAAGCGCAGTTTAATTTAGCCCAATCCAACTAAATATATTTTAGACAAGGTTACAATAATTTAATAATAAAAAAACAATGAAATATTTTTTTTTCGTTAGGTTCAGAATGATTATGTATATTGAAATTCTTAACAATTCGCAAACAGGCGAAATTATTTACACACAGTCTCTACGTCCACAGCAGGACTCGAACCTGCTAACTCTGTGTCAGAGTCCACAGTACTTTACCAGAGTATACTTTTTTTAGTAATATATTAACTTGGTGTTTTTTTAGACTCAACTGAACTATCAATATAAATAATGGTGTGAAGTCACTAAAGAATTATTAACTGGCTCTAGAGATTACTGTTACCTCTGGTTTTGTCAGCAGTTGACCTGCTGCCATATTTGTCAGGAGGGAGCCAACAATGCGTAGTACAACTACAGAAGCGGCCTGTTGATTCCTTCACTGCCTGGTGCTAAATACTCGAGAGGTTCAACTGGTGACCTGCAAAGCAACCTTCTTTGCAATACTTTGATAATGAGTAACCCCTAAAAATTTTCCGCTTTCTTATATACAATATTTGTGAATATAATCTCGGTGGCAGAAACTCCAGCACTGAAGGTTGACTTGTCGATTCCATTCTGGTCTTCAGACCTTAATGACGACCTAGTCCACGAAGACGATAGGATTGGCAGATGGATAAGGAAAGGGATTAATACGAAGGGTAAGGAAAGAGGGACGGGAAAACTAAATTGGTGGCTAAAGGTCAGTAATTATCATAGAGATTTGAGAAGCAAAGCGAAGATTACTTGAGAAGAGCGACAGTAGGACATTCAAGAGAAGATAAAAAGGGGCTGAGAGAGAGAGAGAGAGAGAGAGAGAGAGAGAGAGAGAGAGAGAGAGAGAGAGAGAGGGATGGTAGTGAAAAATGGAGCAAGATCACGGGATCAATCAAGATGAGATTGGAAAACGCGAATGAGAAATAAATAGGGGATAAAGTAGATTGATGACATGCCAAGAAAGTTATATTAGTCTGGTGGTTACGCTGGGTAAAAGTCAAGGCAAGAGAGGCATAACATAACAAGGTAGTGGGGAGATGGAGATGGGATAAAAAAAATATTGAGTGAGGATGTAGAGACGGAGGAGGTGATGGAGAGAAGGGATAAGGGAGGGAGGGGAAAGGATTCTGAAAGTGAGGAAGGGAGAGGACATCTGTGAGAAAGTGGAAATGAAAGTGATTAGTGTGTCAATAATAATTGCACTAGCTTTCTTTTTGACTGCTTCGATCTATAGTGTTTTTAGACCAAATTATTAGACATAATGACTAGACTTGAATGTCTACACAAAACGAAACATATGACTGTCCATCGTGCGTGCGCATGTACGTTCGTGAAAGGCACTTATGGGTACCCATGTGCGTTCCTGGGAAAGGCACCAGAAATTAGCAGAATGCTAAATAATGTGAACGAGGTAAACAAAAAATATATAGGAGGAGGAGGAGAAGGCATAAAGGAGGAGAGAAAGAAACATAGTATCCCCTTTCTTCCTCCTCCTAGGAAACTCCTCCCTCGGGAAAGTGCTGGTAGGCCGGGTAGGCCTAGCTTTAGTATTAAGAGCGCTGTTCTTCTCGGGGGACGAAGCCCCTATAATATATCATTGATTTCCGTTCTATCCTTGTGCATAACAGCAAAATCTAAAAAGAAAATCTTTAAATTTAAGAGATTATTTGAATGCTCATTTTCTGACTTTATAAATCACGTGACCGGTTGAAAACAGTCTCTCTTCTTCAAAAAACTGCTAACGTTAGGTTGGATATTTAGTTTTTTTTCTGGTTTAATTCCCTCTTGTTAGGTTAAAGGACAGAAGTGCAACTAATGTGACATTTTCACTTGTGTCCTTTTGCTAGCATATTGTCGGTAATTCTACCAACGTTAACATAATTCCCTCTTCTCTATATTCTTACTTTTCTCCGCCATTACTCTCAAGTCTGCCACTTCCGTCAACCTTCATTCTGTATAAATTCTTGAACCTCCTCTCTCCATCTAGCCTCCCTCTCCAAGCCTCCTCCATCAAGAACCCCGTCTCCATCAACAATTCCTCTTTATCAAACTCTTCCACCATCCTCCCCATAGTGTCTTCATGTAACTGAAACAACTGTGATCTTATCTGCCGTTTCCTCCGTAATAAGTTATTTATTTTCATCTTGTTCGTTGAAGGACACCTTTTTTCTTCTTCTGCACCTAAAAGGAGACCTGTTTCTCTGTCACTTAAAAGGAGACCTGAATATCTCTCTCTCTTCATTATTATTATTATAATCAAGGGGGAAGCGCTAAACCCGGAGGATTATACAGCGCCTGGGGGGGGGGGATGTGGAAGGCCTTCAGGCTTAATTCGGGGAACTGGAGCACAGATCCAATTCCCTAAATCAAGAGCCCCTCACCAACATCAAGGAACCTTCCTTGAGGGGTCTCTCTCTTCAGGAGAGAGCTTTCTGTCTCTGCCCCACAGCAAGAGAGACCTATTTCTCTCCACATCTATTAAAACCTGTTTTTAAGTGTACTAGCTGTTCTGTTTGCAAAAGTGGTCAATGTCGCTCTTATCTCTTCACGATATGGAAGGTAGATATATTTTATTCATGAGGACACGCTGAACCGTAAAGGTCTTAAAACTTCCGTGGTATGGAAGGTAATCAGCTTTCATTTAAGCAAGGGAATGGTAGCTGCAATTTCTTGAATCATGAGTTATTTACGAGCATCAAGGATCACGACCCTTGACGGGACATGGAAGAGATAGGCTCTGGCAGGAAAAAAAAAATAAAGCAAGCGCTCGAAAAGAATAAAGAAAAAGTTCCAGAAGCCATGACTCAACCCCAGATAATACATCTAGGTGACTCTTTACGATATACGTATATTATACGTATATACAAAAGTGAGATAATTTTATTTTCGAAACGATTTCCTACGCAGTAGCCTTCCTCAGTTGAATACAAGGTGCCTAGATATGAGGACAGCAGAAATAATGGAGAAGTAAAGATGTGATTAATCCATTAGCCGCGAAGTAGCAGTTATGAGAGAGTCAGTCCCTCATTACAGGTAAGTGTTCAGCTCCATTACCCATAGTCATCTACTCGCTATTATATATCATCACTTTAATGACGCCTTGATGAGTATAATCGTCTACAAATGGGCGAGAGTACAACTGAGTACTTGCGAACAATCTACCTTTGATAACCACCTCTCTGTGTTCCCAGGAAGTACCGAGAGCTCTGATGCGAGGCCATAAACCTATAGATGAGGTTTGCGAGTACTCGCAGATTCCAAGTGGAATGAAACCATCTGTCCAATCTGACATTCTTCAGCTCCCTGATGGTAAAATCCCTGCGGGGGAAAATTGGATCCTTGAATTTCCAATTTCACCGAATGGAAAAGCAGATATTTCGATGGATCCTCATCTTTCAGTAAGTGTGACGTTAATATTAGAGGAAAAAGAATATCCCCTTGGGAATTAAATTAAAGTTCGATAATGATCCACGGCGGACCGAAACTTCGTCTCAAGTTCTCTCTTTGAATTGTGGATCAGTAGTGAATTGCGGATCAGTAGTGAATTGTGGATCAGTAGTGAATTGTGGATCAGTGGTGAATTGTGGATCAGTAGTGAATTGTATAAATGATCTCTTTGACTGTTCTTGTTCGTGGTGACAGTTTCACTGATGGTTGGCAGTAGTCTATATATCATGAACCTACTGCATTTACAACTACTACTACTACTACTACTAGTTGTGGTTGTTGTGGTGGTCGTAGTGGCATTAATGACTGTAGCTGTTATAGTAATGTATACTTGTATCAGTCACTTTAGCTTCAGGTGGTAGTGATTATAGCTCATTACCCTCTGTCAACAGAACCTATCGACAGTATATAGCTGGATCAGATCTCTGTCGACAGTATACAGCTGGATCAATACTTTCAGTCGACAGTATACAGCTGGATCAATACTTTCAGTCGACAGTATACAGCTGGATGAGTAGTTTCTGCCAACTGTATAAAGCTGGTTCCAAACCCTCTGTCGACATTATGCAGCTGGGTCAGCACCCTCTGTCGACATTATACAGCTGGCTCAGTACCCTCTGCTGACAATAATCAGCTGTCTCAGCTGGTGTATTTGAAGGAAGTTTACAAAAGACACTCAACTTCCTACATTATAGCGGCCCGGCGGCTCCTGTTATCACTTTTATTTCCAAACTTGAGGTTGTATGTTCATCTTTATTACACCAGCAGTATACTAACTTTATTTACCTTCAGTTTGATGCACCACGTGAAATTCTCTTCAATGGACGGAGGATCGACTCTCCAACACCACTCAAACGAGTTTAGAGCTTTTTTTTGTGTATGTGTAGTTTATATATATATATATATATATATATATATATATATATATATATATATATATATATATATATATAATTACCAGCATCTGTTTCTTCTTCTTTAAACCTTTCTCAGTTAGGTGTTTTGATGCTGGTGAGGGGCTCTTCATCCAAGGGATTGGAACTACTACCCACTCCCCAGGCACTCTGTGACTTCTACGGGTTTACCACTTTTCCATATAGCTAATAATAAACTGAAAAATATTTTTCAAACGTAAAATTCACAAAAATCTCAGAAATCTGAGATGAAACTATAGACGACGTTTCATCCACAAATGAGCGAAAAGTTGCCTTTTAGTTTCCTCTTCAAAGTGGGGGATAAACGTAGTTTCATTTCTACTTGATTTATTTATGTGATGAATGGTTTTGAAAACCGACAAGTTGAAGAATTGAGACACTTATGCAACACATGGGAATCTTTATTGAATCTTTCTTCAATAAAGATTCCCATGTGTTGCATAAGTGTCTCAATTCTTGATTTATTTAGTTATGTTTGTAAGGTGTTGAGAGTAACAAGTGGCAGTAATAAAGTGTAAGTGTTTAGATATATCTTTATTTTATCTTCTTGATAAACATTAGTGATGGTGGTAGAGAGGAATGGTGGTGAAGGTAGCAGTGTTGATGGTGGTGGTAGTGGGTGGGGGTAATAGTGTTAGTGCGGGTGGTAGTAGGTAGAGGGTAGTAGCGTTGTGGTTGGGGTGGTGGTAGTAGTAGAGAGAAGTGGTGATGGTGGAAGAGAGTAGTGGTGGCGTTGGTGATGGTGGTCGAGAGTAATAGTGGTGGTGTTGGTGGTGGTGGTGGCAGATGGTAGCAGCGGTGTTACAGGCTGTGCTTCTTCAGACTGTGTTTACACGCTGGCGGCAGCAGTGTCCCCGGACGCACGCTGAGTTTACACAGCTCCCACACCGCCTTTCATCACCTCCGTCGTAAAAGAGATGAAAACTGTAGAAGAGAAAGAATAAGACTAGGAGAAGATAGAGATGAGAGAAAGAGACACAGACAGACAGACAGACAGACAGAAATAGATTCATTCTATCCAAAATATTTATCACTGTTAATGGCAATCCCCATTCCAAATACCTTTACTCTAATTACTGGAGAAAAAGTGTTCATTTCCTAGCACAGAAATATATTCCCTCGTCTTAAAAGCAAAAATAAATATAAACAAATAAGCCCCACCCTCCATTTACCCACAACAACAAGCTTTCATTCCAAAAATTCCCACATCCTCAACAAAAGCAAAGCCTTTCTCCCCAAATTTTTCAACCACAAAAGCCAGACAATCTCACTAAAAAAATCCCCAATAAAAGCCAGCTTATCTCCTTAAAAATTTCCCCATAAAAACCAGCACATCTCTCTAAAAGTTCTCCCCAAAAATCCAGCTCATCTCCCTATAAAAGTCAGCTCATCTTCCTTAAAATTTCCCCCATGAAATCTAGCTTATTTCTCTAAGAAAAAAAAACTCATCTCCCTAAAAATTCCTTCCATAAAACCCAGCTCATATCCCCCTCAACAAAAGCCAGGCTACCTTTACAAAATCCCCCCCACCCCCACACACTACAAAAAAAAAAAAAGTCTGGAGCGAGGCTGTTGTCAGCCGTCGTGGAATATGGCGGGTCAGAGTAAGTCGTCCAAGACTTTATCTAAGTCTTTATGACCTGGTAGCTGGAATGAATAAGTTTGTGCTCTCGTTATGACCAATGGCTCGTGAAGAGGTCTTCAGAATGAGAAAAGACCAGGGGGGGGAGGAAAAGAAGGGGTAGGGGAGTAGGGAGGAGAGAGAGAGGGGAGAAGGATAGTGTAGGGAGGAGAGACACAGGGAAGGAGAGAGTAGGGAGGAGGAATGAAGGGAGAGAAGGCTTTCCGAGAGGGTAGGGATGCAGTGAAAGGGTAATAGAAGGGAGAGGAGAGGGGGAGTAAAAAAGAGGAGAGGGAGAGGAGAGAGAGAGAGTAAAAGAGGGGAGATGCAGATAAGGGAGAAAGGGAAATAGCAGTAGGGGAAACGAGGGAAAAAGGAATAAAGGTAAGGGGAGGAACGACGGGAATGGTGGTGTTTATGGGGAAGAAAAAACTGAAGAAATTGTTAAAGCATAGAAAAATAGGAATATGTAAGAAGAGAGAGAGAAAAGGGCAAAAAAATTGTTGTGAGAGAATAGAAGAACTTTATATGAAGCGCTAAACCTACGTGGGATCATTCAGTGCGGGGAGTGGTGCAGGATCGATCCTCAGTCATCTTATCTTGAAATTGACTCACTACCATCCAGAGAGAGGGGTTGAATGAGGGGAGGGAGGGACTTGATTGATGGAAAACTGAGAGGGAGTGTTTTTGAAGGGATAGCAAAGGGTTTAATCCGAGGAAGAGCAAGGTAGCTCCAAATTCTTGAGTCAGGAGCCCTTCACCAGCATCAAGACGTCCTTCTTGAAGGGGTGGGAGAGAAGGGAGGCCAAGAAGAAAGGGTAGAATGATGGGTGACTATAGAAATGAAGGGAAGAGTGTGGCATAAGAGAAGAACAGAAAGAATAAAGTAGAAGAGCCGAAGAGACAAGAGAAAGAGGATATAAATATAAAGTAAAATAAGATGATATTGAAAGAGTAAAGAGAAAATAATATTTGGACGTGATAAGAGAAAGGGATATAGGAAATAGGGAAGAGAAACTGATATAGAGAAGAAGGAAGATAAAAGATATTGGGAACAGGGAAGAGAAAATGATATTGGGAAGAGATAAGAGAAAGGGATGTAGGGAATAGGGAGCAGAAAAGATCTGGGGAATTGGTAAGAGGTAAGGACGACTATAATTGAAGGGAGCCGAGAAAATATGAGAGAAGAATGGATACATATGAGAGAGGAGAGACAGTAGAAAGAGGGGGAAACACCATGACGGAAAGGGAAGGAATTGACAAAGGATACGGAATAGTAAACGATAAGATCAAAATATACAAACTTAGAACTAAGAATATGTGCATATCTTAAAATTTCCTTTTTCTCTATAACGAATCAGTTTATTTTACAAGCATCAGCGTGAACCAAAACACTGGTGGGTGAAAGCTAGAGATGGAATTTTCTGGAGTTTATTAACGTTAGGCAGTAAATATGATTTGGTTTGTGGGAGAGATTAATGAGTCAAGCTCTCTGGAACAGACTACCCGTGTTAGCTGCAATTGCAAAATATAAAATACAGGTTCATTTGAGAACCAGTGAGTCAAGGTTATTCCATACAGTAATTTTGAAGGAAGTGTGTTAATATGTTGAGTTTTTGTAACTGTAGTGTTGGCACGTCTCTCACAAGACAGTGATGGAGTGAATGATTTATGTGTTTCTTCTTTTTCGGGTCACCCTGGCTTGGTGGGAAATGGCTGATGTGTTAAAAAAATCTTATAAATTCAATGCAGAGACTGAAGCCTCCATGATGGATGATCAGTTGATCATTGATAATAACCCAGGACTACTGCAACTTACACTAACACTAGTAGTGTTAGTGTTAGTAGTAGGTAGTAGTGCTGCTGCTACCACGTTGTGGTAGCAGCAGCAGCAGCAGCAGCAGCAACTGTAGAGGTTCAATTCTGCTTGCACATTCCAAATTAAGTGACTGAAGCTAATCGCTTCAGTCAGTTTTCAAATCGGCAGAGTAGCCAGAGGACGTGGAGGGCTATCCAGAAACATTGGTAGCTAGACTGTAGCTGGTAAGCAGCCCTTAGCCACTGCATGAACCTTAAGATCAGCAATCTGATTTCCAGCTGTACTCTTTGGCACTTTGTGCTCCCATGTGCTCCCAGGCAGTTTCATGTACTCTTAGAAATTCTCCTGTACTCCCAAACAATGCTGTGCACACTGTTACTTTAGCATACTCTTATCTGCTTTAGTTTATTAATAACATAAACATCATTCTGCACAGACCTTCAGCATTCATCACAGTCACCCCTGCGAGAACCACTGGTATATTTCCTGCCAGCACAGCCTTGCAGAGCACATCAAAACACTTGCCCTTGCCTGATGATTTCATCAACCAAACTACACCTTTCTCTTCCACGCATCCCATAAGTACGCCCCTTCCTTGTCTTCCCTTCCCTTTTACTATGAAAACCCTTAACCTCCACTACTTTTTCAGTCCGTTTTAGCCATCCCCCAGCAAAATTTTCTCTTACCCATCAGCTTTTATTCATTCCCCGTGCTTCCATACTTCAGTTTTTCCACTGAATCGTTGCCTCTCCCTCCCAATATGCTCCTGAACGAAGCTGCAATCAAGCAGAATGTAGGGTCGACTATTCCAGGTGATTTGCATGAATATATGTGCCACGTAGCAACGCTGTGAGGACTACGGGAGAATAATATTGCTTGGGGAGACCTTAGGGGAACGATGAAAAGTAATGAGACAGACACTGAAAGACCAACCAACCCTCCGACAGACAGAAATATAGTAATACGGATAGTCCATCCTACCGATAGGCAAGAGAGACAGTCAGAGGCTGGGGAGAGAGATGAAACGATCAGAATAACCAGAAATGATTCGATTCCAACACAGCAGAACACAACATTCTCTTTATATTTTCATTATTGTTATTTACTGTGTTCCCAATTCTGCTGTTTTACAGTTGTTCCTGCGTCTTCTATATGTTTCAAACATTCTTTCAAAACCTGTATGTAGATCGTAACACGGAATAAGTTTTTTTTTTTTTTATGTAACTTTCGAAGTCATGAGTCTCGGTACAGACCGAACGTTTACGCTTGAAATCAAATTTTCAGCAGTGTATCACAGACTAGACGTTTAAACCTGTGCTTCAAGAAGTGTAGTATCCTCACGAAGTGTAAATGCGTTCACACGTTCCTTCCCAACATAGGGCCCAGCTTTCCCAACACAGGGCCCAGCCTTCCCAACACAGGGCCCAGCCTTTCCAACAGAGGGCCCAGCCTTTCCACCAGAGGGCCCAGCCTTTCCACCAGAGGGCCCAGCCTTTCCAACAGAGGGCCCAGCCTTTCCAACAGAGGGCCCAGCCTTTCCAACAGAGGGCCCAGCCTTTCCAACAGAGGGCCCAGCCTTTCCAACAGAGGGCGCAGCCTTTCCAACAGAGGGCCCAGCCTTTCCAACAGAGGGCCCAGCCTTTCCAACAGAGGGCCCAGCCTTTCCAACAGAGGGTCCTTTGTGATAGAGCCTATATGTACTAACTATAACGGATGTACAAATGTAATGACGACAGGTATGTGAATGACGACACGATACGTACAACACGCTTATAAAAGGAACACCTTTCGCTCTGGGTAGTGCTTAAGGAAGTTACCTTAAAGGTCTACCCTGAGCAGAACGTTACCTAACAAAAGCATATTTTACACGCTGTATCTTTCTACTCATTGTTTCGTTCGTCCCCTATGTTTACAAAGTAATTCCTTAGACAAATTAGTCAGTCTCAGCATTATTTTCATCTGAACCGTCAAAGGAACGATTTTAGCTAAACAGATATTTGAGAATATAACCTTGGGTCGTCACAATATAGGAACTTTAACTAATTGCTTTTCCGCCCACCACTCACAGGAATGCGGCTTAAAAGGAAAGATTTATGTGCTTAAGCTATAAACGGATGAACGGGGAGAAGAGGAGGGAGGGGAGGTGTTTTTTGTTTAATTGGCCAGGGGTTTTGGCCTGGGAAGTTAATTCAAGTCTAAGTGACCTTCCGATGTAGTTAAGCATTGTATGAATATAATGTGTATGACATACAGAAACAGATACACACAGACCACATACACTCAGAACGTATACAGAGATACACACACTCAGAAACACACTCAGACGCACACACACCGGCGCGCGCGCACAGACGCGCACACATAGACGTACACACACAGACGTACACACACAGACGTACACACACAGACGCGCGCACACAGACGCACACACACAGACGCACACACACAGACGCACACACACAGACGCACACACACAGACGCACACACACAGACGCACACACACAGACACATACACACAGACACATACACACAAACACATACACACAAACACATACACACAAACACATACACACAAACACATACGCACACACATATGCACACACACACACACACACACACACACACACACACACACAAACACACACACACATACACAGACACACACACACACATACAGACACGTACAGTTCCACACAAGAGATTAGTGCATAAGCTGGAGGACCAGGCAGGTATAACAGGAAAGGCACTGCAATGGATCAGGGAATACCTGTCGGAAAGACAACAGAAAGTCATGGTACGTGACGAGGTGTCAGAGTGGGCGCTTGTAACGAGCGGGGTTCCACAGGGGTCAGTCCTAGGACCAGTGCTGTTTCTGGTATATGTGAACGACATGACGGAAGGAATAGACTCAAAAGTGTCCCTGCTTTCAGATGGTGTGAAGTTGATGATAAGAATTCAATCGGACGAGGACCAGGCAGAACTACAAAGGAATCTGGACAGGCTGCAGGCCTGGTCCAGAAACTGGCTCCTGGAGCTCAACTCCACCAAGTACAAAGTCATGAAGTTTGGGAGGGCAAAGAAGACCGCAGACGGACTACAGTTTAGGGTTGTCAGAGACTACAAACCTCACTCATGGAAAAGGATCTTGGGGTGAGTATAACACCAGGCACATCTCCTGAGAAGCACAACTAAATAACTGCTGCAGCATACGGGCGCCTAGCAAACCTAAGAACAGCATTCCGACATTTCAGTAAGGAATCGTTCAAGACCCTGCACACCGTGTATGTCAGGCCTATATTGGAGTATGCAGCACCAGTTTGGAACAAACACCTAGCTAAGCAAGCAAGGATATTAGAGAAAGTGCACAGGTTTGCAACAAGACTAATCCCGGAGCTAAGGCGCATGTCCTACGAGGAGAAGAGAAGTTAAGGGAAACGGACCTGATGACACTGGAGGACAGGAGAGAGAGGGGGGACATGATAACTACATACAAAATACTGAGAGGAATTGACATGGTGGATGGAGACAGGATGTTCTATAGATGGGACACGGCAACAAAGGGTCACAATTGGAAATTGAAGACTCAGATGAATCACAGGGATGTTAGAAAGCATTTCTTCGGTCACCAAGTTGTCAGGAAGAGGAATAGTGTGGGAAGTGATGTAGTGGAGGCAGGATCCATATATAGCTTTAAGAAGAGGTATGATAAAGCTCATGGAGAAGGGTGAATGACCTAGTAGCGACCAGTGAAGAGGCGGGGTCAGAAGCTGTGACTCGACCCCTGCAACCCCCCCCCACACACACACAAACACACATCCTCTCCCTTTCTCTCCCTCCATCATCTATCTCTCAGTCACCTCTGTTAAACTCACACACTCCCTCCCATACCTCGACTTCACATCTTTCTTGCATCACTCTCTCTTTTCAATCTCTCTTTCATCTCTCCCTGTTCGTTTCCCACTCCCTTTCCTCGCCTCCCACGACACTCTCCCAATCTCCAATCCGTATAATCATTCTCCCTCTTATACTCGCTCTTCTTGATTCCATCTTCTTATTCTCCTTCATTATCTCACCCTTCCCTTCTCATTTTTATTTCCCCTCTTACTCTCCGCATTTTCTTTCTCATTACTAATGCGGTCAACACAGTAAAATTGTTAATAAAGCTCTTACTCGGCAATAAATTATTTACAGTAAGCATTGTTATTGTGAAGTGGTTTTTATTGGCTCTTTACTAGGCAGGTTTCATTATTTTCGTCTCAGATTTCTTGCCCTGCCATCCCATTTAATAAAAACCATACTTGTATTCTTTATTCTAGACCGGCTTTCTTTTCATTCATATTTCTTTCTGTATACGTATATCATTTCCCATGACTAAACTTATGACTGAAGTCATAGCTAAATTGATAACTGAAGTCTCGAGTTAGGAATGAAGTAAAGATTTAACATTGCGCTCCACTAAACGAACGCTGCGCACCATTCACCCCAACACTGCGCACCACTCACCCCAACGCTGCGCACCACTCACCCCATCACTGCACACCACTCACCCCAACACTGCACACCACTCACCCCAACATTGCACACCACTCACCCCAACACTGCGCACCACTCACCCCATCACTGCGCACCACTCACCCCAACACTGCACACCACTCACCCCAACACTGCACACCACTCACCCCAACACTGCACACCACTCACCCCAACACTGCGCACCACTCACCCCAACACTGTACACCACTCACCGAACACTGCGCACCAATCACCCCAACACTGCACACCACTCACCCGAACACTACACACCACTCACCCCAACACTGTACACCACTCACCCGAACACTACACACCACTCACCCCAACACTACACACCACTCACCCAAACACTGCGCACCACTCACCCCAACACTGCGCACCACTCACCCCAACACTGCACACCACTCACCCCAACACTGCACACCACTCACCCCAACACTACACACCACTCACCCCAACACTACACACCACTCACCCCAACACTGCGCACCACTCACCCCAACACTGCGCACCACTCACCCCAACACTGCGCACCACTCACCCCAACACTGCGCACCACTCACCCGAACACTACACACCACTCACCCCAACACTGCACACCACTCACCCCAACACTGCACACCACTCACCCCAACACTGCACACCACTCACCCCAACACTGCGCACCACTCACCCCATCACTGCACACCACTCACCCCAACACTGCACACCACTCACCCCAACACTGCACACCACTCACCCCAACACTGCGCACCACTCACCCCATCACTGCACACCACTCACCCGAACACTACACACCACTCACCCCAACACTGTACACCACTCACCCGAACACTACACACCACTCACCCCAACACTACACACCACTCACCCCAACACTACACACCACTCGCCCCAACGCTGCGCACCACTCACCCCAACACTGTACACCTCTCACCCCAACACTGCACACCACTCACCCGAACACTACACACCACTCACCCCAACACTACGCACCACTCACCCGAACACTGCGCACCACTCATCCCAACACTGCGCACCACTCACCCCAACGCTGCGCACCACTCACCCCAACACTGCGCACCACTCACCCCAATACTGCGCACCATTCACCCGAACACTGCGCACCACTCACCCCAACACTGCACACCACTCACCCCAACACTACGCACCACTCACCCGAACACTGCGCACCACTCACCCCAACACTGCGCACCACCCACCCCAACACTGCACACCACTCTCCCTAACACTGCACACATCTCACCCTAACACTGCACACATCTCACCCTAACACTGCACACATCTCACCCTAACACTGCACACATCTCACCCTAACACTGCGCACCACTCACCCCAACACTGCACACCACTCACCCGAACACTACACACCACTCACCCGAACACTACACACCACTCACCCGAACACTACACACCACTCACCCGAACACTACACACCACTCACCCGAACACTACACACCACTCACCCCAACACTGTACACCACTCACCCGAACACTACACACCACTCACCCGAACACTACACACCACTCACTCAAACACTGCGCACCACTCACGCAAACACTGCGCACCACTCACACCAACACTGCACACCACTCACCCCAACACTACGCACCACTCACCCCAACACTGCGCACCACTCGCCCCAACGCTGCGCACCACTCGCCCCAACGCTGCGCACCACTCACCCCAACACTGTACACCTCTCACCCCAACACTGCACACCACTCACCCCAACACTGCACACCACTCACCCGAACACTACACACCACTCACCCGAACACTACACACCACTCACCCCAACACTGCGCACCACTCACCCCAACACTGCACACCACTCACCCCAACACTGTGCACCACTCACCCCAACACTGTGCACCACTCACCCCAACACTGCGCACCACTCACCCCAACACTGCGCACCACTCTCCCTAACACTGCACACATCTCTCCCTAACACTGCACATATCTCTCCCTAACACTGCACACATCTCTCCCTAACACTGCACACCACTCACCCCAACACTGCGCACCACTCACGCCAACACTGCGCACCACACAACTCCAACACTCTACCACAAAACTCCAACACTCTACCATCATCACCAGCTCCCAGAAAGAACCTGCTGATTAAAGCTATAAACCCGTGGCCACCCTGGGGTCCAAGATTACGTGGGCCGCACTTCCCTGGGGTCCAAGATTACGTGGGCCACAACCCCTCTACTCTCAAACTCTTCACTTACCCTTCTTAACCCATTTCCAACCCCCTCCCACTCTCCCTTCTTGCTCCCGTCTACTCCTTATTCTCCCTATCCTCCATCGTTTCCCCTTTATCCTTCCTCCATCACTCAAGTGCTTGGCTGTGTTTTCCCCTCTGATTCGACTATTACTTCGCCCTAGAGTTTCAATCGGGGGAATGTGGGAACAACCCCCCACCTCCAGCTGATTGTTGGACATGTTCGAGGGACCACACCCACACCTCTGAGGGGAAAGGAAGGGAGGAAGGAAAGAGGGAGATAAAGAATGGAAAGGGGAATGAAGTAAAGGAGCCGAAGATATTTTATGTAATGGACAGGTTTCTGTTAAAGCGATAAAGAATGGGTGGGAAGTTATGTAATGAGAGAGTCATTATACACACACTTTCTGTCTTTCTCTTTCTTTCTCTTTCTGTCTGTCTCTCTCTCTCTCTCTCTCTCTCTCTCTCTCTCTCTCTCTCGTTCTCTCACCATCTTTTCTGCCTGAGGTCACGGTAGCCACGTTCCCAGAAACACTCAGGATAAAGTTTATTAGACAGTTCAGTGACTCGTTCTCAAAACAAGGACCGTCAAGCATTGATTGTGTTTGTTTTGGGTTTGTGTTCTTTTTGTGTATTTTTGCTGGTTTGCTTGACCCGGTTTAGCGTCTTTTTAAGATTGTTTGCCTTTACTTTTTTTTAGCTTACACACGTTAAATTTTTTTTTAATAATTTTTCAGGTAACCAATATATGCGTTATCTATGTGACTGCCTGTTTCATGACACGTTTGTGAATGCCGATTTCGTGACGTGTTTATAATTGACTATTTCATTAGGTATTTGTGATTACCAATTTCATGACGTGTTTGTGATTCCTTATTTCGTGATGCATTTACGAGTGCCTATATCGTGACGTTGACGTATTTGTGAGTGCCTAGATTGTCCTTACACATTTTCAGTTATATCTAATTTCCTATTTGGGATCACCTATTTTTAATTACCTTTTCGTTATCGCCTAATTGTCTTCTGTGGTTACCTCCTTGCAGTTGAATAATTGTAGGTACTTATGTAATGCTTTTAGAGTATTTAATATGTGTTTTTATTAAATATATTCATATATTACGCATTCAGCGTTAAATTTGACTTTCGTTTTCTCAGCATCGTTCAGTTTTCTCCAGTGTTTTGTGTCCCCGAAGGAGGAGACGCATTCAATGGCTGTCATGCTAAGGCGTGCGCTGCCTTCACAAATCGAAGAACTTTACGAACTATAATGATCCTCAACTCGTCCATCAGAGTGTAGGTACTGTACTTCCCACTTACAGAACTGTAACATCCCCACGTATTCTTCAGAGTGCAGGTACTGTACTGTCCATGTATATGATTTGTCCAATATTTATCTAAGCCTATAATGACTGTTATACACACCCACCCACTCTCTCTCTCTCTCTCTCTCTCTCTCTCTCTCCCTCCCCTGAAAATAACGAGAAACTCAAAAAAACTCATACACATGCATTTCCAAACTGGAAAAAAACAGCTGTTCCATTTAAACTTTCGTCCAACTTTTGCACGAAGATTTCTGCATCAACTTGGACAAGCAAGACACAGCTAGTTCTTATCTCCTTACTCCTGGGATAATATTTCCTTTGCAGTTTTGTCCTAATTGTGGTTACATTTGCGTTTAATATATATAATATATATATATATATATATATATATATATATATATATATATATATATATATATATATATATATATATATATGTATATATAAGCAAAAAAATAGAAGAGGGTAATACTATTCGAGGACTGAGACTTTTAACTAGTGAGGATACCATCGCTCCTAAGGACGTTAGTACGGCACAAGTCCTGAAGGACAAACATCCACCCAGGGCTCCCAGTACCAACACTGACCTCCTTGACATTGCCGCAGGTGAAGAACATCTAACCTTACCAGGATGCTAATGTGTATAAAGCTATGTCATTTCCACAGGGCTCAGCAGAAGGTTTCACCGGTTTAAGGCCTCAGCACTTAAAACAAACACTCAGTCCAGCACTCGGTGATGTTTCAGAGAGGCTGCTGTCTGAAGTCACCAAATTTTCCAACTTGTGCCTGGCTGGCAGTTTCTAGACACTTCCCTTCCCTCTATCCCTTCATTGAATCGTGTTATAGTGAGACCTCTAAACTATTGTTTGGGGACCATGAAATTGACTCGTGTGAGTGTACAACAGGGGGACCCTCTCGTCTCCTTTCTCTTCTGTCTGGTCATCAAGGAAGTCACAGAAGCAGTGAGCTCAATATTTGGCTCTTGGATATGGTACCCAAGCTGGCACTACAGAATCCCTCCTAGAGGACATCAAAAAAATTAAAGACATGGGAGAGAGCCTGGGCCTATCTTTAAACCCCACCAAATGTGAAATAGTTTTTGCCAATCGACAGATGATCCGGAATATTAGCGCTCTTTTACCAGGAGCACGAGCCATTGATCCAGCCAATAGCACTCTCCTTGGTGCTCCTCTTGGGCCCAGTGCCATCGATCTGATTCTAGAAAAAAATCTCAGGACGATGGAAGGCAGGATGAAAGACATGAATACACATGATGCCTTCTACCTACTCACTAGGTGCCTGTCAATCCCAAAACTTACTTCCTGAGATGCTCCCCAGCCTTCAACAGTCCGAAACTCGAGGAATATGACTTCTTAAGACCATGCTAGAGAATGTATTGAATCTTTCCCTCGAAGATCGACAGTGGTTGCATTCCTCACTCCTAGTCAGGCTAGGGGAGCTGGGAGTACGCAAATCCTTCCCGATTGCCCTACCAGCTTTCCTATCCTCCTCCATAGTTTCAAATGTTCTTCCAGACAGCCTCAGTGACTCAGCAGGAATACAGGACCCTAGCTACGCCAGTGTCATCACTGAATGGGAGAGACTTGCTGCTCCAGCACCAAAACCTAGTGCAGCACTGGCCTACAAACAGTCAAGCTGGGATGCCCCCATCGCTGATAAGGTGCTTGCCAACATGCTTAGGGCTGTAACATCAGACAGGGAGACTGCCCGTCTCCAAGCTGTAAGTTCACCTCACTCCGGGGACTTCCTCCAAACAGTTCCCATTTCAGCGATGGGAATACGCCTCGACCGTGAGACCCTCCGTATTGCAGTGGCTCTGCCCCTTGCTGCCCCAATTCACACGGAATACACGTATACACGTGTATTTGCGGCGATGCGCAAGCCGACCAATATGGTCTACATGGTCTTAACTGTTCCAAAACCAAGGGCTGGCATGCAAGACACAATGAAGTCAACGACATCATAGAGAACCCTTGCTACAGCTGGATGCCCAGCCGATAGAGAACCCCGAGCACTAGCAGCCAACAATACCCACAACCCAGCAAACTGCACCGACGGGATCACCATCTACCCTTGGAAGAATGGCAAGCTCTTATTATGGGACTGTACCTGTGTCGACGCTGGCTGACACCTACATCCATCACAGTGTCGAGTGACAGGGAGGAGTTGCTGATCACAGGGAGGAGTACAAGATCAGCAAGTACAGGGACATAAGCCAACAGTATCAAGGTCTCTGATCCCAGTGGGATCAGAGACCTTGGGATCATAGGGAAAAAATGTCGCACGTTTCCTTAAAGAATTGGGTTCCAGACTCATCGACACTACCAGGGACCCAAGGGCAACCACTTTCATTTTCCAGCGCCTCAGCGTGGCCATCCAAAGGAGAAATGCTTGCTGCACACTTGGCTCGCGTCCGGCTTCGGAGGAGCTGGAGGAAATTCATAATCTTTTGTATATTGTACTATTATATTCATGTTTATGTTTTCTGTAAATGTATTCTGTTGATTAATAAATTTTCCCATAGAATGTAAAATATAGGGGGTGGTAGGAGAAATTTTTTTTTCAAACAACGCCGGGGAGAACCTTGAGTTTTCCTTGAGGTACGTTTATTGTCTTCTCTGAGGATGAGGGTCCCCAATCCAGTTATAGAGATGGTATCTCCCTATATTTATATATAAT
>NW_027198660.1:0-2500 GCF_038502225.1 Cherax quadricarinatus | reverse complement strand
TTGATGCTAACCAGGTACCAGGTTCTGAATGATCCATTAATGTCCCAACTCTAGTAACAGGTAAACACAGCGTCACCTCGACTGTGTGAGGAAACATTTAGACACAGAGGCTTGTTGAATTAGACACATGTGCAACTCTTGGGTATCTTTATTGAGGAAACGTTTCGCCACACAGTGGCTTCATCTGATGAAGCCACTGTGTGGCGAAACGTTTCCTCAATAAAGATACCCAAGAGTTGCACATGTCTAATTCAACAACATGTCGGTTCTCTGAACCATTCATCTACAATCCTACACAGAGGCTTCATGGTTCTCTGAACAATTTATCAACATTTCGACATAGCATGCAGAGTTGTGGATGAATGAAACAAACTCCCGAGTGCCGTCATAGAAGCTATGACGTTGTGTAGTTTCAAAAATAACTTAAATAAATACAAGAGTGGGTATGCGTGTGTGTGAGTTGGATCTGACTATCTGGTGCTACTGGATCAGATGTCGTGCTCCTTCCTTAAGTGGAGGTGACCTGACTGGGTGGGCCATTGGTCTAAGGCGGGGGTTGACATAGACTTGCCCCGCATGGGCCAGTAGGCCTGCTACGGTGTTCCTTCTTATGTTCTTAGGTTCATTCCCGGACAGTTAGACACGTACGCAAAGTTTGTTGACAGAGCTGGCGGAGGAAGAATCAAGCAGCACCCATATCTTTCACTGTATGACCCACAAGGGTTTAGCCACTTAAATGTTAATTAATCTATTTAGAAAAGCAGATGAAATAGTATCCTAAACATTAACAAGTCAAAACGGTTTTTATTTAAAAGAAAAATGCTATATTTTTTATTTATTTATTGAATTGATGGTAAAAGAGAGACCGAGGAAAACGTTTATTTATAAGACGTTTTGCTTGTCTGATAAACCCTTCCAGTGGATGAAACGTTTTAATAATAACAAAAACTGGCTCAAATTGTGTCTTTACCACCTTGTGTCGGCTCGATCCTTTGTTTACAAACAGTTATTGTGTTAAAATCAACGATAAAGAAACCTTCATTTACAGAGGATGGAGGTGTAAGCCGAGGCCTGATCCAGCCGGTTGTTGTTGCCACACCGCCGCGCCCCTGATCAGCGCCTGGCGGCGAATAAATGATGATTGACAGTCATTAGGGATGGAAGGTGTTGTCTGGAGCCTAAAGTGTGGGCTGGTGGTAGTAGTGGTGGTAGATGTTTCAGGTGGTGGTAGGTGTTATCTGGAGCCACCAGTGATGGCAGGTGTTGTGGTTGGTGCTCCCCGGTAGTGTTAGTGGTAGCAGGTGTTGTGGTTGGCTCTTTCCTATGCAGTTGGTAATGGTAGTGTGTATGGATCCTCCATGGTGGTGGTGGTGGATAGTGTCGTGGCTAATTCTCTCCCATGGTGGTGTTAGTTCTAATGCGTGTTGTGTACTGGCACTCCAGTGGCTTTAGCGGAAGGAGGTATTGCGGTGGGTGCCATCCAGCAGCGGTTGGCAGTAGTGGTAGAGAAAGTAAAAAACCAGACTCTCTCTCCAAAAATCACATTAGATTTCCATGCACTTTCTTAACATATTGCTAACACTCCACACTCACACATTCAAGCTGAGAGAGAAGCTGCAATGAGTGGAGAGCAAGGAGAGAGCCCTTTTATATACTACCCTAACCACAACTTTCTAGACAGAGAAGCAGATGTAGCAAAATGTTTGCTAGTTCTAGCAAACATTTTGCTACTAGAACTAACAAACTATTTGCTAGTTCTAGTAGGGTTTTCCATTGCGTACGTTTTCCGTGTGCTCCCTCTTGTGCTAAGCTGGAAAAGACTAATAAAATATAAATCATTTTGAATTACGTACAACACGAAAGTCACACAAAACATGAACTGGCGGAGAGGCGATAATTCATCCGCAAATCGCCAGACATTATTATTCAAGGAATTTAAGACTAGTTCCAGAAAATCGTTCTTTTATTTGCCATACCCACTCGACAGCATTAGTAATTTCCAGTGCAACTGCAAAATTGACTTTAAAGTGCATGCAATGAGTAAGGCCACAAAGTGGAGAGGTTCATTATTGCATCAGCTGCATTACGACATTCCGTGTAATCATGTTAGTGGTCATATGTTAGCAGCTGATATACCAAAACAAAAGATGTTGCTGAACGTAAAAATGTCTCAAAATAGGTGCGTAGCAATTCCAGGGGTTCAGTCTCTCGCTGTAACCGTCTGTGTCTGTCTCTCTATCTCTCTATCTCTCAACAAGAGTACTCCTGTCCCGGTCGGTAATGGGCAGTTCCTTGGCTAAGAGATGTAAACAACCAGCTCCTCTGACAATGGTAATTTGGATAAATCTCGACCAAGTGGGAACTGGTCGAGTTGAAATTAACTGCATGAGGAATCTTGCAAGCGAGGAGTGAGTAAATGGAAATTTTACGTGGGAATCAATTCAAGTTAAATTTTCCGAGAAACTTCACTAGATGCGTGTTGTCAGGAGAGGCTGGAGAG
>NW_027198659.1:15000-41412 GCF_038502225.1 Cherax quadricarinatus | reverse complement strand
CGATGAATTGATGCTATTTTAGCTGCAAATGTCGGACCAACTCCATATTGAAACTAAACAATGTTAAAGAACAAGTTGTTCCTATTAATTTGTTCCAACTATTGTGTTTCTTATTCACTGAATAAAATTGACATAGTAATGTTATTAGCCATGAATTGCAAAAGTCTGTTCTCTCAGTTTCCTCCCCTACGGATGGTGAGTCGACTAGTTGTTTGGAGCACTGAACAATGTTTGTCTTGTGCTATTATCAATTGCTGGACTGCACAGTAGAATTTGTGTTTTGCCACATGTTCGCATCAGGCTGTGAGACTACGCTTTCTCGTCTTCGCATGGGCCCCACACGTCTCACTCATTGGTATCTCATGGAGAGTTGCCCAGTTTCACTCTGTGTGGATTGTCAGGTTCCAGTTTCAGTTTGCTATATTTTGTCTGACTGCTCAGTGTGTCAGCCAGCACCCTAGAATTCACCTTCGGCGTCGTCACTGCTCTAACTTTTCCCTCCTCGCTAACAGCCTCATCTTTGACACAGACTCCCTCTTTGTAATTAATGTAAATTGATTGATATTTAGGTCTTGATGGTAGAACAAGATGATTAATATAAATTTCCTTGTTTTCCTTTACAGGTAAGTGTGGATTATTGGTCATCGTGGGACAACTCTCGCACCGCATGACAGGTAGGTCCATATTCCTACTTTAAACACACCTAACCAATGAGCACAATGTTGCTAACTGTCAGTTGTATCAACACTTGGGAATTATTTTTGGTGTTGCTTCTGATAGCTTGTAATGTGAAACTTGTGGGAAATACAGTATGTTCCAGACTAGCTCAGGTGATCGTGGTTGTCTGGTTCCCACGAGTCTACACCAGAGTTAACTAGGGTGTGACAGTAGTCACCTGGTTCCCACGAGTCTACACCAGAGTTTACTAGGGTGTGACAGTAGTCACCTGGTTCCCACGAGTCTACACCAGAGTTTACTAGGGTGTGACAGTAGTCACCTGGTTCCCACGAGTCTACACCAGAGTTTACTAGGGTGTGACAGTAGTCACCTGGTTCCCACGAGTCTACACCAGAGTTTACTAGGATGTGACAGTAGTCACCTGGGTGTTTTTTAATGTGTGCAGGATTAGGACCACCAATAAGTCGACACTTGCCATTTTCAGTAACTGCGGTAAATTCACAGTCGTGTGTTGCAGAGAACAACACAAACCTGTAAAACAAAGAGTTGTTGATAATTAATTCAGTGTTGAACTTTACAGTTTTATCCTAAAAAAGTAATACGTAATTCCCAGAAGAACTTATTTTTTTCTCAATATTCTCAGAGTATCAGTGTTTAGTCTCGTACGAACCTGGCGGGAACCTGGCACTGTTGTGGCGGGAACCTGGCATTGTTGTGGCGGGAACTTGGCATTGTTGTGGCGGGAACTTGGCACTGTTGTGGCGGGAACTTGGCATTGTTGTGGCGGGAACTTGGCACTGTTGTGGCGGGAACCTGGCACTGTTGTGGCGGGAACTTGGCACTGTTGTGGCGGGAACCTGGCACTGTTGTGGCGGGAACTTGGCACTGTTGTGGCGGGAACTTGGCACTGTTGTGGCGGGAACCTGGCACTGTTGTGGCGGGAACTTGGCACTGTTGTGGGTGGGAAGAAAACAGACATTTTTGACCTAAGACAGAAATATCAAACATTGTTTTTATGTATATGATTTGTACAGATTTAATTTTAATGTAAGTGGTAACTGAGACAGTGCAGCAATAATGTAAGTGGTAACTGAGACAGTGCAGCAATAATGTAAGTGGTAACTGAGACAGTGCAGCAATAATGTAAGTGGTAACTGAGACAGTGCAGCAATAATGTAAGTGGTAACTGAGACAGTGCTGCAATAATGTAAGTGGTAACTGAGACAGTGCTGCAATAATGTAAGTGGTAACTGAGACAGTGCTGCAATAATGTAAGTGGTAACTGAGACAGTGCAGCAATAATGTAAGTGGTAACTGAGACAGTGCAGCAATAATGTAAGTGGTAACTGAGACAGTGCAGCAATAATGTAAGTGGTAACTGAGACAGTGCAGCAATAATGTAAGTGGTAACTGAGACAGTGCAGCAATAATGTAAGTGGTAACTGAGACAGTGCAGCAATAATGTAAGTGGTAACTGAGACAGTGCAGCAATAATGTAAGTGGTAACTGAGACAGTGCAGCAATAATGTAAGTGGTAACTGAGACAGTGCAGCAATAATGTAAGTGGTAACTGAGACAGTGCAGCAATAATGTAAGTGGTAACTGAGACAGTGCAGCAATAATGTAAGTGGTAACTGAGACAGTGCTGCAATAATGTAAGTGGTAACTGAGACAGTGCTGCAATAATGTAAGTGGTAACTGAGACAGTGCAGCAATAATGTAAGTGGTAACTGAGACAGTGCTGCAATAATGTAAGTGGTAACTGAGACAGTGCTGCAATAATGTAAGTGGTAACTGAGACAGTGCAGCAATTATGTAAGTGGTAACTGAGACAGTGCAGCAATTATGTAAGTGGTAACTGAGACAGTGCAGCAATAATGTAAGTGGTAACTGAGACAGTGCAGCAATAATGTAAGTGGTAACTGAGACAGTGCAGCAATAATGTAAGTGGTAACTGAGACAGTGCAGCAATAATGTAAGTGGTAACTGAGACAGTGCAGCAATAATGTAAGTGGTAACTGAGACAGTGCAGCAATAATGTAAGTGGTAACTGAGACAGTGCAGCAATAATGTAAGTGGTAACTGAGACAGTGCAGCAATAATGTAAGTGGTAACTGAGACAGTGCAGCAATAATGTAAGTGGTAACTGAGACAGTGCAGCAATAATGTAAGTGGTAACTGAGACAGTGCAGCAATAATGTAAGTGGTAACTGAGACAGTGCAGCAATAATGTAAGTGGTAACTGAGACAGTGCAGCAATAATGTAAGTGGTAACTGAGACAGTGCAGCAATAATGTAACTGGTAACTGAGACAGTGCAGCAATAATGTAACTGGTAACTGAGACAGTGCAGCAATAATGTAAGTGGTAACTGAGACAGTGCAGCAATAATGTAAGTGGTAACTGAGACAGTGCAGCAATAATGTAAGTGGTAAGTGAGACAGTGCAGCAATAATGTAAGTGGTAACTGAGACAGTGCAGCAATAATGTAAGTGGTAACTGAGACAGTGCAGCAATAATGTAAGTGGTAACTGAGACAGTGCAGCAATAATGTAAGTGGTAACTGAGACAGTGCTGCAATAATGTAAGTGGTAACTGAGACAGTGCAGCAATAATGTAAGTGGTAACTGAGACAGTGCAGCAATAAGCAGTGAATTTCTGTATTAGCGGCTTAGTTGATGAGTTAATTGGAAATGTTATTCATCCTCAGCTGACGTATTCTGGGTAAAATATTTTGTCATTATTTTATTCATAAATGATTTTAGCTTGACGACTGTTATTTGCAGCTTTCAAAGCCTAAAATATATATTGAATAGTCATTTAGAATTCTTTATCAACAAATAAAAGAATTTATAGGAATATTTTGCAATGAAAATTCAGCCACATTTCAACTTCACGAAAAGAGATGTTAAGCTTAAAAAAAATTAGATTTTTAATTATATACTTCTAGTGAAGTAAAAACAGCTCTACCCGCAAAGGTTATCAATTAATCATCATTATCGTCGTACTTAATAAAGTTGTGGAATATCGTGTGGACGGGAAAGTTACGTTGTTCACTACTTGAAGTTTTCGTGAACATTGTAAACATTTAGTGAATTGTTTATTTTAATAGAGTAGCAAAGGACATATTTTTCTAGCATTCACGAACACCAACGATGATAAACCAAAGAACCAGAAAAACCAAAGAATCAGAAATAACCTCCATTATCGGGCATTTTGATCCATCCTAAAGACAAAAGAGGCATAATTTCAGTGGTAATTCCTCACATTTTTAGATGGTTTTCAGTCTTTGCAGAACATGTAAGTATGTGCAGAAGGAATATACTGGCATGCTCCATTTTTTTTATTGTGGCTGTTTTGTATACCTCGCCTTGTTGGGGAGATGGAGATAGATGGGTTGTGTACGTGGAAGATGTGGTTGGCTGGACCTCGCCATGTTGGGGAGATGGAGATAGATGGGTTGTGTACGTGGAAGATGTGGTTGGCTGGTGTCCATGAGGAGGCTAGTCTACTGGAGCTTCCTTCATAGCTAAACTGTGAATGTATTTGAAACATTTCGCTTGCGCAGCAACTGGTTTCTGTTTGATATTGGAGACGTTAAAACTGGGGATAGTCGAGAGAGAGAGAGAGAGAGAGAGAGAGAGAGAGAGAGAGAGAGAGAGAGAGAGAGAGACAGAGAGAGAGAGAGAGAGAGAGAGAGAGAGAGAGAGAACTAGGTAAGTAGGTCTTCCATTATTCAACCTTTAAAACATTTTGAAATTTTTACTCCCTAATGCTGTATATATCAGTAGATCAACGTAAACAAAGTCAAGAGTTTCTTGTGCATTATAATAATGTTAACTGTCAAATTTATGTGGTAACTCTTCCTCTTGGCTAGTATAAAAATATTTGTTTTTCTGATTAAAATAAGTGTAACAACTTTTAATTTTTAGTAACTTCGAAATTTTTATTCCAAAAGTTACTCTAGTTTATAATGCATTACCAATTACATAACATATTAGTGCTCTGCCTTTCTCACACAAGAGGTTTCTCAGAAAGCAAAATATTAGTTATAAAAACTTAGGCTTTTTGGGTCCTTAAAGAATTAAACCCCAGATTAATTAACACTTGCCCCCATGCTCCCAGTGTCCTTGATCCTGTTGGAAAGAATTGATCTGGGTCCTCCTGAAACTTCCTGAATCACCGCGTTCACCTTAAAAAGTATAGTAGGAAGGATACAGCTATTGAAGACACTTGCGTGTAGTCCCACTCAGTCTCCTTTCTATCTTTCCAGAATTGAGTGATGATTCTATTCAGGTATTTCTGGCTGCCTTGGGCCTCAGTTACTGAGGTACTTGTTATGCTGGACAAGACTGGAGAGACTAGCCTTGATATAATTAAACTAGTCGCGTCTGACATACTTTTTTTCTGGTATAACGTAAGAGACCATAGAACCTAAACTGACCAGCTGACAAATTGTCAAAGATACACTTGTACAGGGTGATAATAGAGGCCACTAGAGAAAGAGCTAAACCAATTCGAATGGCCTGAGATTTGAAGAGAGTGCCTAGAAGGAATTAGGGACAACTAAAAGGAAATCTTCAGCATGTGATGTCTCTCTGCTAGGAGGCCAATTGTATCCTTTATCATAGGCATTATCAGTAGTCTTTATGAAATTTTTCCCCACAATGGGTATTTTACAGTGGAACTGTTTATGTTCTCAGGGAAGGGCTGGACTACAAATATATCACACAGCACTGCTGCTTAAATGAAGTTTTCGTTGAGAGTTCGTACCACTCCTCTCACGCGTTCTAAAACTATCTCCTGCACTAGATTACCTTTATCTCATAGATAATTTATTGAGATTTAATATAAAAGTTTCATTCCTCACAGTGGTTCACAAATGTAATGTATACTAACACTGCAGGTATTATTTTGTTTTCCATAAATATATTAGATAAATAATAAAAGCAGCAGTGAGCGTTACCTCAACCAGAACTAAGCAGGTTCCTACAATAAGCAAGATTTTCTCCTCTACTGTTGATGATTTCTATCCCACAAACAATCCACACCTCATCTTCTTCACTTATCACATTTAAATTTAAATAATAACTCATATTTTCTACTTTTCTTGGCAATCCAGTGTTACCAGGGATGAGAATCAGATGATACGAGACTACATGCAACAAGCTGTGTATATTGATGGTGTGGTGGAAGTCTAACAGAGAGGGAGAGAGGAGGGAGGGGGAGAGGAGGGAGGGGGAAGAGGAGGGAGGGGGGAGATGAGGGAGCGGGAGAGATGAGGGAGCGGGAGAGATGAGGGAGCGGGAGAGATGAGGGAGCGGGAGAAGAGGGAGGGGGAGAGGAAGGAGGGAGGGAGAGGAAAGTAAGCGTACGTAGTAATAATTATCTGCAGAGAAATGATTTTCAACAAGTGATTTTCATTCTCGTTATAGAAAAACCAGTATCAAAGTAATTATTAAAATCAAAACAATCACATTCGATAGGTATAAATACATTATCAAATTAAACAAATCTTTTCTCATAACATTATAACTGTAGTTTATCAGGAATCCAGAATTAAATCCAGGAATGTTAATTAAGGTTGTAGAAACAAAAAACAGTAAATATAGGTAGGTCGACCTCAGGGTTTTTGTCAATGTTCAACTATATATTAAGAAATCTAAATAAGAACTCAGGTTATATATAGTTTGAAGTAACTGGCGGTCTTTCTCACACCAATAAACAACGTTGGATCTACAGCCAGAGTTGTCAGGACGGACTTGGAATATACCATTTAGTCCAGTTGGTTACTGCTGCCACCATGGTCCAGATGGCCACTGCTGCCACCATGGTCCAGTTGGCCACTGCTGCCACCATGGTCCAGTTCACTGTTGTGAACTGTATCATGTTCACTGTTATGAACTGTACGATGTTCACTGTTGTGAACTGTACGATGTTCACTGTTGTGAACTGTACCATGTTCATTGTTGAGAACTGTACCATGTTCACTGTAGTGAACTGTAACATGTTCACTGTTGAAAACTGTACAATGTCCACTGTTGAGAACTGTACCATGTTCACTGTTGAGAAATGTACCATGTTCACTGTTGTGAACTGTACCATGTTTACTGTTGTGAACTGTAACATGTTCACTGTTGAGAACTGTACGATGTTCACTGTTGTGAACTGTACCATGTTCACTGTTGGGAACTGTACGATATTCACTGTTGTGAACTGTACCATGTTCACTGTTGTGAACTGTACCATGTTCACTGTTGTGAACTGTACCATGTTCACTTTTGTGAACTGTACCATGTTCACTTTTGTGAACTGTAACATGTTCACTGTTGAGAACTGTACCATGTTCACTGTTGAGAACTGTACCATGTTCACTGTTGAGAACTGTACCATGTTCACTGTTGCGAACTGTACCATGTTTACTGTTGAGAACTGTACCATGTTCACTGTTGTGAACTGTAACATGTTCACTGATGTGAACTGTAACATGTTCACTGATGTGAACTGTAACATGTTCACTGTTGTGAACTGTAACATGTTCACTGTTGCGAACTGTACCATGTTCACTGTTGCGAACTGTACCATGTTCACTGTTGCGAACTGTACCATGTTCACTGTTGCGAACTGTACCATGTTCACTGTTGTGAACTGTATCATGTTCACTGTTGTGAACTGTATCATGTTCACTGTTGTGAACTGTATCATGTTCACTGTTGTGAACTGTATCATGTTCACTGTTGTGAACTGTATCATGTTCACTGTTGTGAACTGTATCATGTTCACTGTTGTGAACTGTACCATGTTCACTGTTGCGAACTGTACCATGTTCACTGTTGTGAACTGTATCATGTTCACTGTTGTGAACTGTATCATGTTCACTGTTGTGAACTGTATCATGTTCACTGTTGTGAACTGTATCATGTTCACTGTTGCGAACTGTAACATGTTCACTGTTGCGAACTGTACCATGTTCACTGTTGCGAACTGTACCATGTTCACTGTTGAGAACTGTACCATGTTCACTGTTGCGAACTGTACCTAGAAGGCCCAAGGAATGGGCTTAGGCCAAGATTACGTAGCGTCAAGTTATACCATAACCTTCTTCGGGATAAATGAAAGACTACAATATCGGGCAGATTGTTAGCGAAAGTACTTGGAACGTAGGTATCCCAGTGGATTAAGGCGTTGATAGTCACCAGGTACCATACCAAAGATTTGTTAACCAAGCGTTCTAACAACTTACATACTACACTAGTAAAAACAAGATGTGTGTAACGAGAGTTGTTATAGCCGACAGTATCTGGATTATGAAAAGGCAGGATAACGGTAGCTTTCCAATAAAGGAGGAGAACCCTTTGGGACTATATGAGACTGAAAAAGCTTAAGAGGACTACGAGCTCCGTTGGTTGTTAATAATGAAGCAAACTGACATTAATGTCATCAGATCTAGCTACTGTCAGTTGGTTCATCTGACCCAACTACTGTCAGTTGGCACGTGAAAAGTATTGACACAAATTCTCAGATCCTGAAGGGCATCTTGCAATGTAAAAAGTAAAATCCAGAGGTACTGACTCCCTCTCTTGTTTAAAGGAAAGAAATGAACGGGAGAGATGTAGCCCTTGGGATTCATAGACAAGGTGATGCCCAATTACAGTAGCAACCCCAACAGAGTCTGCAACCCTATCACCTGGAACCGTGAGAACTGGAAGGGGGTCTGGAATGTACTTAACAATGAACTTCTGTATCTTCTTGCAATCTGCACACATATAAGTAGTGGAATTTTCAGGAGACACGTAAGCTAGCCTAGAAGTAAGTTTCACAATTTGCATAACATGATGGATAGACACCCACGTCGGTTTGAAAGCTAGGAACGAGTCGATAGTTCTGTTGTAACGGTAGCGGGAACACAACTTGTTTCAATCACACAGTAAGAGCACAGTCAGAAAATAATCGTTGATCCAGCAAGAACATATTTGAAGAAAAATAGCAACTACTTGTATGAAGAGGACGAAGGAAGGCGGGGAAACAAAAAGAGGAAAGACATGCATAAAGAGCAAAGAACAAAATGGCACAATTCCGTGACTGGAATAATACACAAATAACCCGCACATAGGAAAAAGAAGCTTATGATTGGACCATTGGTTAGTCACTGTTATGGGACTATGGGACCCAACACACATTGAAGTATATAAGTAACAGTTACTCTGGAATACCTAATTATATTGAATTGATGGGGACTTAGCTCTAAATGTCATAAGGGCAGATCACTCTTATGGCTGTAAGGCAGTTGAGTCAAGCCTGTTTTTTCTCAATATAATAGGTTATACTATAGACACACACACACAATTTAAACAAGTAGTTTATAAAGTTGTATTTCTTTTTGTAACAGTAAAATAAGGTGTGGTAGAACTGTGGTAACTAGAGAATTGTGCTTGGCAACAGTCTTTCGTTTTTTTGGTGGGTGTGGGAGGAGCTTAGCTAGGCTCCTCCCTCTCTCTCTCTCTCTCTCTCTTGGTGGACTTCAAGCTGGTAGGACCTCTGGGTCCTTCTTTCTATTTTTTGGGCATTATGTGTGCCACAGGGGTGAGCTTTTATAACTTAAGTTGTGGCCACCATACCCAGGGTGACTAAAGTGTGTCAAAACACTGGTTAGCCCAGAGATTAGTCCAGAAGAAAGAAGGGCAATTTGTCCAGATCCACCATGTGGGCTGTCTTAGAAGAACAGCTAAGGGGTGTGCAGGCTTATGTTTTGAATATGTGAGTACTGTAATTGTATATTCTATACATATCTATTTAGAATACAGTTATATTTTTATAGTAGTAGTTTAAATAACATGTGAAGAGGGTTGGTGAAAGGATATCAGAGACACTGAGGATGATCAGTCATGATGTAAGTATTATCCTAGACAGATTAGGCCATTAAGTAAAAAGCTACCCCACACTAGAACATGTAGTGAGAACCTTACTATCAAAGTAATATGGGACATAACAACATGACAATCACACTAACACACGAAGATAAAGGAGCCAGTATATATATAGGAGCGGAGGACAAGTACGGGACAAAGAGAGGAAGAAAGAAGTGGAGAAATTGTGGTAGAGATAATGCTGGTATTAATAATAATAATAATAATAATAATAATAATAATAATAGTAATAGTAGTAGTGGTAGTAGTAGTAGTGGTAGTGGTAGTAGTAGTAGTAGTAGTAGTAGTAGTAGTAGTAGTAGTAGTAGTAGTAGTAGAAGCAGAAGTTGAGTAAGTCTAAGGACAAGAAAATGGAACACTGCAGGAGAACTAATGGCCCACGAGGATGGGACCAAAAACACAGTGAAAAAAATCTGAAGGACAAAACACACCTGGGCAGAATAAAGGGGACAAAGAAAATACAGAAATCGTGATGAGGTAGGGAGAGGAGTAGAAAAGATAAGGTGAAGTCACAAGTGTTCTAACGTTTGGAGCATTTGAAAATGTAATGAGAGAGGAAGGCATCTACAGTGACAAATCCAGGACTACGATTCATATTAGGAAAGGTGTGTATTATGGATGCTTCAACAAGACGGCATTGCCAAATGCTGTAGATTTCAGAACACTCGTGACTTGATTTGATCTTTTTTCCTTTCTTCTACCTACCTCTTCTCCTTTCCGATATTTTCAATGTCTTCTTTACCTCTGTCTAGGTGTATTCTGTCCTTCAGTTTCCTTCCCCCATCTCTGAGTGTTTGGTTGCACTCTCGTCAGCCATTAACTCTCTTACAAGGCTGCTTTTTCTTATCCTTAGATTTAACTTTTACTTCGATTACTAATCTACTACTACTACAACAACAACAACTACTACTACTACTTTTAACTTGCTTCACTTCCCTTTCTGTCTCTTGTGCCGCTACCACTATTTCCCAGGAAGAATCTCAGGAAGAACTAAGAGCCATAAAGGAAATTGAAAAAAAAAAAAAACTTTTTTTCTTATGCCAAATCTAAGGATAAAACAACTTCTTGTATTGGGCCTCTTACTCCAAGAAATGAGTAAGATACTAAAGTCCCAATACGACTCAGTGTTCAGCGAGCCGTTACCCAGACTAAGGGTCAACAATCTAAATGAATTCTTTATGACCGAAACCCAGAATGTGGTCATCTCAAAAATCTCTGATATTATCCTAACACCAAAAGACTTTGAAAAGGCAATAAATGACATGCCCATGCACTCTACCGCAGGTTCAGACTCATGGAACTCCGTGTTCATCAAGAACTGCAAGAAGTCCGTGTCACATGCCTTCAGCATTTTAGAAATGGAGAGGGAGCATGGACACAGGAGTCATCCTACACTCATTGAAAACAACAGACATAGCCCCACTCTGCAAAGGTGCCAGTAAAACAATTACAAAGAACTACAGACTGATAGCACTAACATCCTATCTCATAAAAATCATTGAAAGGGTTCTAAGAAGCAAGATCGCCAACCACCTTAGTTACCCCTTAGTTACACAACCCAGGGCAACACGGGTTCAGAGCAGGTCGCTCCTGCCTGTCCCAGCTACTGGACCACTATGACAAGGTCCTGGATGCTACAGAGGGTAAACAAAATGCAGATGTAGTATACACAGACTTTGCAAAAGCCTTCAACAACTGCGACCACGGTGTAATAGCACATAAAATGCATGATAAAGGAATAACAAGAAAAGAAGGTATATGGATCTATAACTACCTAATAGAACACAAAAAGGAATAGCAAACAGAGTAAAGTCTGAGGCAGCTACGGTGGAAAGCTCTGTTCCACAAGGCACAGTACTCGCTCCCATCCTGTTCCTCATCCTCTTATCTGACATACACAGAGATGTCAGCCATAGCTCCGTGTCTTCGCTTGTGGATGATACCAGAATTCCCATGACAGTGACATCCATCGAAGACACCGCAAGATTCCAAGCAGACATCAACCAAATCTTCAAATGGGCCACTCAAAACAATTTGAAGTTCAATGAAGAGAAATGTTAACTACTCAGATATGGAAAACTTGAGGAAATTATAACTGTATCAGGGTATACAACAAATTCTAACCATAAAACAGAGCGAAAAAGTAATGTGAAAACCTGGGAGTGATAATATCGGAGGATCTCACCTTCAAAGACCACAACAATGTATCTACCGCATCTGCTAGAAAAATGATAGGATGGATAATGAGAACCTTCAAAACTAGGGACGCCAAGCCCATGATGATTCTCTTCAAATTGCTTGTGCTCTCTTGGCTGGAATACTGCTGTACACTAACTGCCCCCTTCAAGGCAGGCGAAATTGCTGACCTGGAGATTGTACAAAGAACTTTCACGGCACACATAAGTGCGATAACGCATCTAAATTACTGGGAACGGTTGAAGTCCCTTGATTTGTATTCCCTGGAACGCAGGCGAGAGAAATACATGATAATATACACTTGGAAAATCCTAGAGGGACTAGTACCAAATTTGCACACGAAATTCACTCCCTATGAAAGCAAAAGACTGGGCAGGAGATGCAACATTCTCCCAGCGAAAAGCAGGGGCGCCACGAGTACAAGGAGAGATAACACAATAACTGTCAGGGGCCCAAGACTGTTCAACTGCCTCCCAGCATACATAAGGAGGATTACCAATAGACCCCTGGCTGTCTTCAAGAAGGCACTGGACAGGCATCTAAAGTCAGTACCTGACCAGTAGGCGTGTGGTTCGTACGTCGGCTTGCGTGCGGCCAGCAGTAACAGCCTTGTTGATCAGACCCTGATCCATCACAAGGCCTGGTCTCAGACCGGGCCGCGGGGGCGTTGACCCCCGAAACCCTGTCCAGGTATCCTTCCACCACCACTGCTACTTCCATTATCACATTGCCTCAACCACTACTACTGTACTTCCTTCTTTCTTAGTCTCTTTGTCCCGTTCCTGTTCTCCTCTCCTATATATACTGGCTCCTTCATTTTCGTGTGTTAGTGTAGCTAGTTAACGGGCCAAGTCAGACCGAAACGTCATCATAAGCTTATTTCTCCTATGTGTGGGTTATTTGTGTATAAAGCGCAAATTCCGAATACTCAAATTGTCAATGAGAACGACGAAGGACTTGGGAGTAAGAATGAGAAAAACGGAAAGAGGGAAATGATCGTTTTCATGAAAATCAGCTAACACAGACTAATCAAAGTCCAGCTTGATAAAAGTTAATGATATAAAGAGATCTGAAGGAATAATATGAGTGCTAGGATCAAAAAGTGGAGGCGTGAAATTACTTATAACATGAAGAAAGAGGCGAGGCAAAAGCATTTAACTGGTCCCCATGAGAGTCGCAGCGAGACCCTCCCAGGAAATATGATAAGCATTAAATTTATTTAATAAAAGACGTGGCGGAGGTAAGGAATTGCAGAAGGAATTTAGGGATGGATGAAGAGCGTGACGTGCAAAGATACAAAGAGCAGACTGAGTACAACTTTACCGATGTATAAGTTAAAACAAAAAGCCGAGAATAAGGAATATCATTTTGCATAAGATGTTCATTCTCATTAAATGTCTCGTTGTGAAAAGGATTAAATGCATGCAATAAAAGTCAAAGATAGGAAGGCCAACTGTTGAATGTAATTTCGGTTTTTGCAAGCAGATACAAACAGGGGAACTAGATGAGGAACATTTGCAGCTGCCATCGATTTCTCTCCACAGCATGATATTCCACTGCAAAAAAACATTATCAGTAACTAATAAGATAACGGTAACAGAAAGCACACGGTGGCTTTGGACTAGAACGGTTAAAAAAAGCTGATGTGTAAAAATAGCGGTAAGTTAGAAATACGCGATTTGTGGACAACCATAGAAAAAAGAGGTTGGACAGGGGCAGGTGCACGAACAGGTGCAGGAGGAGGTGGGTCGGTGTCCAATGCAGGTTTTGACTTCATGATAATACCCGAAGCATGATGCAAGAGGCGTAGTAGATGTAAAGAGTAGACATTGGCAGGTACCAAAATAGGTGGGAACATAAAAGGGGTAGTGATATCCTGGGAGGAAGGAATCTGGGTGGATACAAGGAAGGATGGGATAATGGCAGAATGTGCTGGTTGGATTGTTTACCACAACTATCACAGACAGGAGAAGGCAAGGCGCGAGACACCAACGTAGGGAAGGTTAAGTATGGGGGGAACAGTAGACTGGTAGGGAGTTTTGGCGACTGGAGAAGTCTTGGGGCTTTGAGGTTTTTGAGGACGAGTGAAGAGCCCAGCCTAAAAGATGGTGGATAAACAAGGGAAATCGAAGATGACGTGGTAATAGGAATGGGAGAAGGGGGAGGAACGTCAAAGACGAGGATTTCATCAGTGTTGGACAAACAGGTGACTGCGGGGAAGCGCACATGGACCTGTGGATGCTGGGCTTCTTTATATACTTGTCTCATTACAATCCAATAATGACGAACCTTTTCTAGTGGTAATAAGATATTTTTTCGTTTTACATTGTATTCCATACTGCACCGTGTAACTTTATTATATGAAGCAACTGTAAAGCGAAAAGAAATCGTATATCCTACTTCTTGTCCAAGAATACCCTCGATCTGGCCAATAGTGCTGATACGGCATGGAAACCACCTTTCATCCTACCCAGTACACCAGAATGATAGCTCCCGAATGAGAGGGCTCAGCCAACAAGGCGAATTACCAGAAACGCCGGGAGTCGAAACCTTTGGCTGCCACCTCCAGGAGACGATAGGCAGCCTCCAAGAATACTTCCGTCATAAAAAGACATGCGAGGTCGCCCACCGAGGCCTAAGAGAGCAGCCTCGCTTTCATTCTAATTCCTAAAGCAAACTGCACTACCACCGATAACGATCCCTTACCCCACTACCTAGGAGATGACATTCACAAGCTGGAAATATTTCAAAGCATGAGACCGAATGGTGAGAGGAACGGACGAGATGAGGGATGTTTAGATTAGATCCGAAGAGACAAGAAATCTAATTCCTAGGATCAAAGAACTCCTTCGTCAAGCCAAAAGACATTCCCTCCCTTCACCCTTCAAAGAGATTCTCCTGAGAATAAGATTTTTTCATGTTGTTTTCTGTTGTTTAACTTTGATTTATTGCGTTTATTCCATTTCTCATATTTTGTCTCGTGTATGATTTCTATGTCATGATTATGAACTTATCATTAATTTCTTGCTTTGAAAGTTTATGGTAATTTTGTTATCCTTTAATAACTCACTGTGTTTATATATATTTCCTACTATTTATTTTTTTCATCTTGGATTTCGTAACTAATTATGGGGGGGTTAAAAACATAAAATAACTAAGTCTATGGTAAACAAATCTCTTGCATATGGTGTAAAACGTTTCTAGCAGACAGATCACTACTTGTGGCTTTGCTAGGTCAAAGTATAACTCATTGAGTAATAATTAGATACATCTTTTCAGTGAAGTTCTCAGAGATACAACGTAGAAGGTAAAATTAATCAAAATATTAATAATAACACCATTTACAAAGTACACATATTAACACATCATAGTTGCTCCTGTTGACTTATTCTGGCTTAAAACATAAACATAACTTCAAAGAAAGATATAAAGTATCATCAGGGATGCTCTAAGAATCCAAACACGACTATGGGAAGGGTCGGAAATGTTATACCAGCATCCCAGTAACAAACGCAATTTGCCCCAAACGCTCTTGAACCTGTGTACTGGCACACAGCAGCAACTCTAATAGATATGACATGGCTCTAACATCACTTACCGGCAGTCTTAATTAAGAATGCATAGGTGAATGTATGCGTACAGCCAATATGTGTGTGTGTGTGTGTGTGTGTGTGTGTGTGAGAGAGAGAGAGAGAGAGAGAGAGAGAGAGAGAGAGAGAGAGAGAGAGAGAGAGGCAGAGACAGAAAGAGAGAGAGTTAGAGAGAGAGAGATGGGGATGGATGGAGGGATGGGTAGGACTCTGTGGATCATTGTTCTCCCATAAACCCTCAGTAAATCACAACGGCATTGCCTTGCACATTACACCAGCAATAAATAAATTTATAATACGTTATTAACTCCATTCTATGCGTATAATTTTAGTACTGTTAATAATAATATTATTTCACTATTTACGTAAACATGTTTTATATAATTAAAATTACAAAAGTACATAATTTTTACATAAAACGTTAATACACAATGAAAACTTTAAAGAACATGAAAAATACGTTGTCTAGCCATTGTCCAACCAGGAAGAATGTTTTTCATGGCACCATTACCCTCCAGTAGGTGATTAATCAGGTTTCATGCAAGGTTTGTACCCGAAAACATGTCCTAACATTCCACTAGACCCTGTGAAAGCATCGATGATAAGCTCATAATTATTTTTATGAAGAATTAAGCTTGGGTCTTCCTCAAATAACCACAGCCATATTTCGTACAACCTGACTGACTGACTTTGGTCCCCCGGTGTTGTCCTGGTCCGGGTATTTTCCAGTTGGTGAAAATACCCGGTAGTATTTTCACCAGTTGGTGAAAATACTACTTAAAATACATGAAGCCTAAGAAAGACTGTATATAGTAAATATACGTTTCTCTGGTTGACACGAGAAGTAAAAAATATACGCGCATTAGATAAATACGCACAGTAGATAAATAGAGCTTTCTCTGAATCATTAACAGTTAATCAAAATTCGTAAATTTATAAAAGTCGTGGCAAGAGTGTAATTAAAATATTTCTTATTAAATATTGTAGAAGATTCCTCGAATGCAGATCATTAATAGGTAGAATTTATTATAACCTTAAATTTTATATACATATGTACATATCAAACTAAATACTGAAGAGGTAGCAACAATGGTGTTCAGTTCCTGGAACTACAAATATGTAAATACTCCAAACTTACTCATATCGATGCACATATGCACGTATGTAAATATACATATATAAAAATATAGAGACAGCTGAATTACAGAATAGTGAAATATGAAGAGAAAGTAAAGAAATTTTTAATAGGTCTAATAAGAAAAAACTAACACCAGACTGGATAGTACCTTGAGTCTCAAAAATGTGCGGATAAGTCATGTTATCCACTTTTTAGGAGTTCAATTCAGCAATCAACATATGTGCATTTTTGTGCGAACTGTTTTCTAGTGCGCTGCAGATTTAGCAAAAGTTGTTGACACAGACTACCCGAGTTAATATCTCAGGCACACCAGTGTCTCATGCAAAAAAAATCCACATAACTGTGAAGTGACATTCCTAACTGTAGAAAAGCAATGTCAGCTCACTTGAAATGACGAAGTATTACGCTTCCTTAACTCTCAGTACCTCATTCATGATGGACTTCCGGTGCTCATCCACCTAGATCACCCCGCGAACATACTCAACCCGCGTTTCTGCAGAAAGATTGGCCAATTATGCTGACAGAAAACGAAAGTCTAGTTTGCTGGGCTGGCCTGGATAAAAGTACCCTAGGTACCTGAAGAAGCTTCTTTAGTCTTGTCGTTCCCCACTCCAAATGAGTAAATTCATGTTTTCTGGCTAATCTTAAGTCACGCCTTCTCTCGATGTCCTCTGAGATGTAACTGACGAGTTAGCGTTTGTTAACTGATTTTATTCGAATTTGAATAGCTAGCTCTCTAACTAATAGTACATTAAATCTAATCCTACCTATTTTAGGATCTAAAACTGTCTTAATATTATCAATGGTTAGTTACTACCTTCCTAGAAAGGTAAATAATTATTATGTACAGTTGCTAACTGTGTGTTAAGGGCTCGTAAAGCTTATAAACTATGAAACGTTTCGTGGAATAGGTTTCCCAATATAGAAGCATAGAAAACAGCACGTATCTTGTTTATGCTTTCAAAAAGTGACATGGAACACCCTATAAAGTAAAGACTGGTTTCATTGATAGTTGTTGTTGTTGTAAATTTATTGAAAGAAAACACGAGAGTATAATACTATCACATTCACACAGAGAATTATAGCTTCCTAAAAGGTAAACAAGTTGATTGAGCGTCTGCACTTTCATGTTTATCAAATTTGCTAAGTTATTATGAGAGAATTACAAAAGTTGTGCAAGAAAGAAATGGATGGGCAGATTGCATTTACCCTGACATTTAGAAAAGTTTTGATAGGGTTCCCCATGAAATAATTATTTGGAAACTAAAAAATATTGATGGAGTTAAAGATAAATAATCACAATGGATGAAAGACTTTTAGGAGGGTGCTAGCGAAATCATTTTTTGATAATTTTGGTCCAAAATCAATGATTTTTTTACAGTGATTTAAGCAGCATTTGAAACCAACACACTGTAGTGACTTTTTCCCTTAAAAGACAGAAAAAAATAAATAGTGCCCTATTCTATAGGGCATAAAACACTCCTTTTTCTACAATATTGGTAAGATGTATATTGATCAAGTTGGCATCAGATGAAAGATAAGGTCTAGATAATCATGGTACTAACCCCGTTTGAGCAAAATGTCAATAGATTGCATAATAAAAAATGTTGAATTTTATTATTTTTTTTTATTTTTTTTTTTATTTTTTTGGAGGAGAGAAAAAAAATCACTAAAAACAAAGCGGTAAAAAATATCGCAAATCGCCTTTACATGCTAGTAGAACCATCATTACTCAATAATATGTGCAAAAATCGTTACACTCCTATAAACACTTTTCTCTAATAATGGAAAATATTGTCAATATCTTATTCCTAAGTTATACATATATTATGTTTTCTGTAAAAACTCTACGGTCATGGCGCGCCACATTTCAGTAAGTTGCTCGCCTCAATACATGTTGACAGCCCTCAGGTGACTGAGTTCTTATCTCTTCCTGAATTTGAATGGAGTCCTCAGAGAAGTTACAATGTAGTGTATTTAGAATGAAACAATCCTAAAAATCGTAATTTTTTAGGGGATAAAAAACACGAATTGCCATCATGTCTTTTTGATGACAGCATGAACAAAAAAAAAAATACATTTTTGGAAACACATACTTAGAAATATCATAGAAACAAGCTAATTACATCAACGTGCTGTCAGAATTATGCACTATTTTTCGATAGGAAAACATTTTTTCCATAATTTTTAAATTTTCCTTTTTTATCACTCCTAAAAAAATCGCACCCTCCTTTAAGAGGAAAATGCATACAGTTATAAAAGGAAAAATGACTAATAGTGATTCTAATATATATAAATGATTTACCAGAAGGAATAAGAAATCAACAAATATGTTTCCAGAGGCTACAAAAATGTAAGATTAATGATGACAAATCAATGTAAATCCTTACAACAGGATCTGGATACTTTGAACACGTGGAATTTGATGTTGATAAATTCCATGTAATAGAAATGGCAGAAAGTGAAAGGACGCCACCAGAAGAATATAGCCTGAAAGGCAAAATGCAGAAAGTATGAGATAGAGAAAGGAATTTGGGAGTTATATCCGTGTTGCATTATTCCACACTGTCAAACTATGCAATGGTTTTCAAATATATGGAGAGCAAAATGTTAAAGTTGAACATAATTTATATTAGACCAAAATTGTAATATGCAGCGAATGTCTGTTCAGCACACCTTAGGAAATACACAAATAAGTTAAAAAAAAAACGTTTAAAGAAGGATTACATAATGGCTGTCAAATTTGAGCAGTATGAACTATGATGAACGAATTAAAACATTAATGTTTCCAATGTTGATTGATAAGAGGTCGAGAGGAAACATGATACCAATTTACAAGGTCTTGTAAAGATTTGATAAAGAAGATTTCCTTGTAGCTGCAACAAGGATAACCGCTGCAAATTGTGCAAAAAGCGGAAAGCAAAATTTTTCCTGTGAAAATTAAAAAAAAAATACATATATGTATATAAGGAACAGATTATTGAAGGGAAACGACGAGCATAGCTCTGCTCCTGCAGTTTCAAGCACACTGTGACACACTTATATCGTGATGCTTTGGCACCACAGCTTAAAGCGTTGTCCGAACTTTTCGTGTCACTAGGACGGTGCTAGAGCGATTCGGCAGTAATAGCGCGTGACAACGTTCAAAAGTCATCACACAAACGTAAGACGAGGTAACCAAAGGCAGTGGAATGAGGTGACGTCAAGAGTTTCTTTTCGAATGTAGCAGTAGTTGGTGTGGGCGTAGACTGGCGGGTATTGGGTGTTGTCTGGAGTAACTGCTTTATACCAGTTAATCATGTGGACAAGAGTAATATCAAAATTTATGAAATAATTGGAATAACATGCAGAGTGAAAGTTAATATTGCTTGTCAACAGTTTGAGAAGAGTGGATAATACAGTGTAGGCGTCATCTACAATGAATGCCGATCATAATTTTTAGTTCTGAGGAATGACTGTAGGAATCTAAGCTTCTGAAATGTACTTCCCCCCAGGCGTATTATGCTCACTTAATGTAGTGCAATATGGTTAGCTGTCATCTTTTTATAGTGTGTGTGCCTTTAGCTGCCTGTGAGTGATCACTCTACCATTCCTTTGTGAACGAGGTAACAGGTTAGGCTGACTGGCTGCGACCCGGACAATAGAGTAACTGTTAGGTGAATGTTTTTCTTGCTACAAAGGCAGTGTGTAAATGTATCCATAGGTGTTTCACAACTCCAAAAGCATACGAGACAGTACACAACAGTGTGTAAAAACAATCATAGACATAAATGCAATCATAGACACAAAGGAAGATTCATAGCAGAAGTAGGGCTAAACACAGAGCACACACGCTTCTACTGCATGTACTCAGATCCGCAGACAGCACTCTTCTACACACACACACACACACACACACACATACACACACGGCTCCCTGCCAGGGGCCCCCCCCATGTAAAGCTGAGAAAAGTGCAAAGGTTTGCAACTCACAAACCCCCCAGAATACAGAGTTGGAGAGGAAATTGAAGGTATGATACACCAACGCTGATGGTATAATGAATAAGGGGGACCAAAGACTAAAAACCTCACTCAAGGAAAAGGATCTTGGTGTTTATTTAATACCGATCACATCTCCTAAGGCGCACACCAAGCAAATAACTGCTGCAGCATATGAGCGACTAGAGAACTTAAGAACAGCATTCCTAGATCTCAGTAAGGAGTCGTTCCTGACCCTCTATGCCGCATATATCAGGCCTATATTGGACTATGCAGCTTCAGTTTGGAACTCTCACCTTGACAAACACGTCAGGAAACTAGAGAAAATGGAAAGGTTCGCAACGAAACTAGTCACGGAGTTAACGGGTGTGTCTTACGAGGAGAGGTTAAGAGAACTCGACCTGACGACAATGGAGGACAGGAGGGACAGGGAAGGACGTGATAACGAAGTATAAAATTCTGAGAGGAATCGACAAGGTGGACAGACAGGATGTTCCAGAGAACAAGAGGTCACAATTGGAAGTTGAAGGCTCAGATGAGTCACAGGAATGTTAGGAAGTATTTCTTCAGCCATAGTGTTGCCAGGAAGTGGAATAGTCTAGAAGGTGAGGTAGTGGTGAGAGGAACCATGCATAGCTTTAAGAAGAGGTATGATAAAGCTCGTGGAGCAGGAAGTAGACATAGTAGCGATCAGTGAAGAGGCGAGGCCAGGAACTATGAATCGATCCCTGCAACCACAATTAGTTGAGTACAATTAGGCGAGTATAAACACACACACACACACACACACACACACACACACACACACACACACACACACACACACACACACACACACACACACACACACACACACACACACACACACACACACACACACACACACGCCATACTTCCCAGATTGGCTAATAGAAAAATGGAGTCATGGTCATGATATTTAAAGTCAGAAAAATATGAATGTATAAATAAGGAAAATTTGTCAGAATCTGCAACACAAAAAAAAAAAAAGACGCCACAGTTATACACAGGGAATAAATAGATCCTAAAGGATACGCGAAAAAAAAATCGTTAATGTAGTGATTAATGATTTCTGTGGTATTATTTGAAGAACAGCTGAACACTTAACGTGAGCAACAGGTGAGGGTGATAGTGGAATGTTTTAGGTGGAAGGTAAAGAACAATAATGCACAATACCGTGACTGGAACAATACACAAATAACCCGCACATAGGGGAGACGAGCTTACCACCACGTTTTGGTCCGATTTGGACCATTTACAAAATCACACTGACTTTGTAAATGGCCCAAGTTGGACTAAAACGCCGTCGTAAGCTCCTCTCTCCTATGTGCGGGTTGTGTAAGGTGGAAGGTGTGCAACACACACAGAAGATAAAAAAAACATGAGGAGTAATATGAGTATTATGTGAAGATGTAAGATGGACAAGAGGTGAAAGTGAAAGTAGAGCAACAAATGAATGTGTAAGGTGAAACACAGGTGAAGGTGAGCACCAGGTGAACGTGAATGAGCGAAGGTGCACGAACATCAATAGCTGACAGTCAACTAGGGTTGAAAATATGAGATCATGTGTAAGTGAAGGTGTGAGGAGAATTATAGATGAAAGTGTAAATAACGGGTGTACTATAAACAACATTTGAAGATGTTAGACGAACTACAGAAGGTGTAAACTGAAATATAATTTTGTGTAAAATAAACTATAACTGAAGGAGAAGCTGTAGAAGAAGTGTTGTGATTCCTCTTAAGAAAATAAGATTAAAAACATTGATAAAAGCGTTTTCGGAAGCATTATGTAAGAAAAACTGATATAAAAGACCATTTATCCATGAGTTGAATCAGGAGACATCAGAATTTTGACCGTGAATCCCACAATGTAGACGTGAAGACCATTTATCCATGAGTTGAATCAGGAGATATCATAATTTTGATCGTGAATCCCACAGTGTAGACGTGAAGACCATTTATCCATGAGTTGAATCAGGAGATATCAGAAATCCATTTATCCATGAGTTGAATCAGGAGATATCATAATTTTGATCGTGAATCCCACAGTGTAGACGTGAAGACCATTTATCCATGAGTTGAATCAGGAAACATCAGAATTTTGACCGTGAGTCCCACAATGGAGAGCTTTGTCAAGCCGTTACAAACAGTACATAGACACAGAGGATATATATAGGCTTAGAGTGAGGTGCAATACTAGTGGTAGAACAATTAAATTGCACATGAGTAAATGGATATAAAAGCTAATTGCAAGTTAATTGTTCTACCATATTATATTACTACTACTACTACCACCTGCAATATTATATTACTACTACTACTACTACCACCTACAATATTATATTACTACTACACCCTAAGCCTATATATACCATCTGTGTCCATGTACTGTTTGTAACGGCTTGACAAAGCTCCTGGAGAGCGAAACAATAAAATGTCACAATAAAATGTCACAGTAAAATTGCCACAATAAAATGTCACATTAGTTGCATTTGTGTCCTTTTACTTTACATATTGTCGGTAATTCTATCAAAATATATACTAACTGACTGAGAGTTAGAAACAGATGTGCTCAGTCTTCAACACTTGTCACAGTAAAGTAACACAAGATCAGTACAGTAACATACAAGAACAGTACAGCACAGTAACACACATCAGTACAGTAACACAAAAGATCAGTAAAGTAACACAAAAGATCAGTACAGTACAGTACCACAGAAGATCAGTACAGTAGTAACACAGAAGATCAGTACAGTAACACAGAAGATCAGTACAGTAACACAAAAGACCAGTACAGTAACATAGAAGATCAGTACAGTACAGTAGCACAGAAGATCAGTACAGTAACACAAAAGACCAGTACAGTAACATAGAAGATCAGTACAGTAGTAACACAGAAGATCAGTACAGTAACACAGAAGATCAGTACAGTACAGTAACACAGAAGATCAGTACAGTAGTAACACAGAAGATCAGTACAGTAACACAGAAGATCAGTACAGTACAGTAACACAGAAGAGTACAATAACAGAAGAGTAAGCAAAGAAACACAGAAGAGTACAGTACAGTAACACAGAAGAGTACAACTCAGTAACACCACCGTGGCTACTGTCAGGGAGGCTGGAGTGGGAATAACATCACCGTGGCTACTGTCAGGGAGTCAGGGAGGCTGGAGTGGGAATAACATCACCGTGGCTACTGTCAGGGAGGGAGGAGTGGGAATAACATCACCGTGGTTACTGTCAGGGAGACTGGAATGGGAATAACACCACCGTGGCTACTGTCAGGGAGGGAGGAGTGGGAATAACATCACCGTGGCTACTGTCAGGGAAACTGGAGTGGGAATAACACCACCATGGCTACTGTCACGGAGGTTGGAGTGGGAGTAACATCACCGTGGCTACTGTCAAGGAGGCTGGAGTGGGAATAACGCCACCGTGGCTACTGTCAGGGAGGCTGGAGTGGGAATAACATCACCGTGGCTACTGTCAGGGAGGCTGGAGTGGGAATAACATCACCGTGGCTACTGTCAGGGACGCTGGAGTGGGAATAACATCACCGTGGCTACTGTCAGGGAGGCTGGATTGGGAATAAGACCACAATAGCTACTGTTGAGGTCGACGCTTTTGAATCCAAATCATGAATAGTAATTAATAATAATAACAATAAAATTATTTGCGACCACTGTCAGCCTCAGAGTTATCTCTGAGTTACCAGACCTTGCCACGTGGAGGCCAGTGGTTCGTCTTTAAGGTCCCCCCCCCCTCGCCTTCCCCAGGTTCATGTGTCCAGGAATCCATCCGTGGGCCCCCGGATGTCTCCCCTTTCTCAGTTCCCTAAGGTCAGCCTCGCCTCTCTCTCTCTCTCTCTCTCTCTGCCTTCCAGCCTCAGCCTTCCACAGGTTCATGTGTCCAGGAATCCATCCTTTCGCTCCCGGATGTCTCCCCTTCCCCACTTACCTAAGGTCAGCCTCAACCACAACCTTCCCCAAGTTCATGAATCCAGGAATCCATCCGTTCGCTCCCGGATGTCTTCCCTTCCCCACTTACCTAAGGTCGGCGGTGCCTTCCCCGGATCAGTGTCTCCAGGAGTCTGCTTGTGTCACCTGAGTGGACTCCCTTCCCCACTTCCTCAGAGTCAGCGGTATTCTTGCTTTCCTTAGGATCATGTATCCAGGAATCCATCCGTCTACCGCCGGATGTCTCCCCTTCCCCACTTACCCAAGGTCAGCCTCAACTTCATGTATTCATGCCTTCCCCAGGTTCATGTATCCAGGAATCCATCCGCTCGCTCCGGATGTCTCCCCTTCCCCACTTACACAAGGTCAGCCTCAACTTCATGTATTCATGCCTTCCCCAGGTTCATGTATCCAGGAATCCATCCGCTCGCTCCGGATGTCTCCCCTTCCCCACTTACACAAGGTCAGCCTCAACTGCATGTATTCATGCCTTCCCCAGGTTCATGTATCCAGGAATCCATCCGCTCGCTCCGGATGTCTCCCCTTCCCCACTTACACAAGGTCAGCCTCAACCACAACCTTCCCCAAGTTTATGAATCCAGGAATCCATCCGCTCGCTCCCGGATGTCTTCCCTTCCCCACTTACCTAAGGTCGGCGGTGCCTTCCCCGGATCAGTGTCTCCAGGAGTCTACTTGTGTCACCTGAGTGGACTCCCTTCCCCACTTCCTCAGAGTCAGCGGTATTCTTGCTTTCCTTAGGATCATGTATCCAGGAATCCATCCGTCTACCGCCGGATGTCTCCCCTTCCCCACTTACCCAAGGTCAGCCTCAACTGCATGTATTCATGCCTTCCCCAGGCTCAGCCTCAACTGCATGTATTCATGCCTTCCCCAGGTTCATGTATCCAGGAATCCATCCGCTCGCTCCCGGATGTCTCCCCTTCCCCACTTACACAAGGTCAGCCTCAACCACAACCTTCCCCAAGTTTATGAATCCAGGAATCCATCCGCTCGCTCCGGATGTCTTCCGTTCCCCACTTACCTAAGGTCGGCGGTGCCTTCCCCGGATCAGTGTCTCCAGGAGTCTACTTGTGTCACCTGAGTGGACTCCCTTCCCCACTTCCCCAGAGTCAGCGGTGCCTTCCCCGGATCAGTGTCTCCAGGAGTCCACTTATGTCACCTCAGGTGGACTCCCTTCCCCACTTCCCCAGAGTCAGCGGTTGCCACCTTCAGTGACCTCGCTGCATGGAAACTTGGTCTTGTCTAGCTGGTCTACGGTAGAGACTGTCCAGGTGGGTGGAATTACTGGAGGTGACACACACAGAAAACTGCGTCCAGTAATTACACCCACCAAGACAGCCGCGACCGTAGGTCAGCTAGACGCCACCAAGCTGCCTCACAGTTCCGCCACCTCCGAGAGGCTAATTAACGTAAATTTTGGAAATCCTTTTATATTACACTATGAATTTAGTCTAAGTACGAGATTTTCTTGTTTATTTATCAGTTTAAAAGTATTTGTAAGTGTTTTATTTTATGTAGATGAATGTCCAAGTGTTGAAGAACTTTTCCACCTCCATCAAAACTGTATTAAATATTACACTGTTTTCATTTTTATTTATTTATTGGTCATTTTCATATGACATTGAAAGACTAACAAGCGCACAAACATACACATATATATGTATTTTTACATACATTTATACGCTGGTTTACGGTATTTTGACGACATTCTTCGTGAAACATGTAAATATATAAAGACGCGACACGTTTGTGACACTAGTGGAGGACTTGAGTTATCTTTAATTACTGATGTAAAGTATTAGGACGAGTTTCCCTTAAAAATTAACTCCGCCATTAACCAAGAGTTACCTCTTCTTCTTCTTCTTCTTCTACTATTACTACTACTACTATACTACTACTACTACTACTA
>NW_027198659.1:0-12500 GCF_038502225.1 Cherax quadricarinatus | reverse complement strand
ACTGTATAAAAAAGAGTGATATTTGCTTTTCTAATTTTACCAGTTATACTATTGTGACCTCTGGAGCTCTGGTGTTACTGTGTATAAGCGTAACGTTTATATCTCTGGTATTACTGCATATAACCCAGTGATCTTTGTATCTCTGACAGCTCTAGCAAAGGTTTTCTGATAGTCTAGGTAAATACACCTCTTCATCCATTTCTATATTCAATAGTTTCTCCTATATTAATTATAGAAATTATAAGTACAGGATTTTGTAATCAGAAATTCAAATTCTTTACCAGCCATTATACTGAATTCACTTTTCTCTAGCGACTTTAACAAAGTTTTGTTACATCACTTATCAAGGAAGCAGCCTTAGTCTAAACCACCTGCAGTGACACTTTTAAAACTCTGTGACCCTTTGCTCAATCTTACATTTGCCTGCACATGTACACTCCTGTAGAGTGTGACTCTCCTTTACTTCACAAAGGTTTGCCTCGTCTCTTTCAGTATCCTCACCTCTATCTTCCTACATCAGTTCCTTCCCAAGATCTTGTTTACAGGAATTCGTCCGTCTATCTACTGGATGTCTTGCCTTCCCCACTTTCCGGAGGTCCCAGACGACCTTGCTGGATTGGAATTATGTCTTTTCTAACTACGGTCGAGACTTTCCTGGTGGAGGAAATACAGGAGACACAGAGAAATTTGTGTCTAGAAATTACACCCACCAAGACAGCCATGAACTTACACCAAGACTCCCGGATATCGTTAGTAAACGAAAATTTTACTCATACTTACGTCGCAATATATATCTTTATTAATATATATACATATTCTTCAGTTATGTAGCAGAAAAAGCGTTTGTCTGAATGTTGTATTGTGTAAATGACTGCCAAATTCTTAATCTAATTGTCAACCTACGTGAAGATATGTTATAAATATTATTTCTTTTGTTACTTGTCTTTTGTGTATGTACAGCACGCGCAGAGCCATATATGCGCGCGCACGCACGCGCACACACACACGCAAACACACACACACACACACACACACACACACACACAGTACGCGTATCAGTGGTATCTGTTAATTTTGATGGTATCTATATCACCCTAAAAGTAAGTCCCTCTCTCTCTCTCTCTCTCTCTCTCTCTCTCTCTCTCTCTCTCTCTCTCTCTCTCTCACACACACACACACACACACACACACACACACACACACACGCATATACAACAGGCCTAGTGTCTAATCGACATGTGCCTAGGACAAAATGGTAACACACACACACACACACACACACACACACACACACACACACACACACACACACACACACACACACACACACACACACACACACACACACACACACACACACACACACACACACACACACACACACACACACACACACACACACACACACACACACACACACACACACACACACACACACACACACACACACACACACACACACACACACACACACACACACACACACACACACACACACACACACACACACACACACACTCAGTCCAGGAGCTATGACACGATCCCTACAACCACAATTAGGCGAGTACACACACACAGTTTTGGGAGATAAGGGAAATAGAGGAAGGGGGGAGGGGGCAATAATTAAGGATAATACTATAGACAGAATAAGAAAAAACAAAATGAGTGGCAACATCTAAATGTATTTGTTGCTGCATTGTGACTCCAAACTGAATGTGAATTTGTTGAACTACAAGATGGCCGCCAAGATGACTGGATGTTGTGGATGTTTCTAGCGTAACACTGTGAGTGCTGTGGATGTTTCTAGCGTAACACTGTGAATGTTGTGGATGTTTCTAGCGTAACACTGTGAATGTTGTGGATGTTTCTAGCGTAACACTGTGAATGTTGTGGATGTTTCTAGCGGAACACTGTGAATGTTTCTAGCGTAACACTGTGAATGTTGTGGATGTTTCTAGCGGAACACTGTGAATGTTGTGGATGTTTCTAGCGTAACACTGTGAATGTTGTGGATGTTTCTAGCGTAACACTGTGAATGTTGTGGATGTTTCTAGCGTAACACTGTGAATGTTGTGGATGTTTCTAGCGTAACACTGTGAATGTTGTGGATGTTTCTAGCGTAACACTGTGAATGTTGTGGATGTTTCTAGCGTAACACTGTGAATGTTGTGGATGTTTCTTGCGTAACACTGTGAATGTTGTGGATGTTTCTAGCGTAACACTGTGAATGTTGTGGATGTTTCTAGCGTAACACTGTGAATGTTGTGGATGTTTCTAGCGTAACACTGTGAATGTTGTGGATGTTTCTAGCGTAACACTGTGGATGTTGTGGATGTTTCTAGCGTAACGCTGTGAATGTGTGGATACTTCCAGCGGAACACTGTGAATGTTGTGGATGTTTCTTGCGTAACAATGTGAATGTTGTGGATGTTTCTAGCGTAACACTGTGGATGTTGTGGATGTTTCTAGCGTAACGCTGTGAATGTGTGGATACTTCCAGCGGAACACTGTGAATGTTGTGGATGTTTCTAGCGCAACACTGTGAATGTTGTGGATGTTTATAGCGTAATACTGTGGAGGTTGTGGATGTTTCTAGCGTAACACTGTGAATGTTTCTTTCTAGCATAACACTGTGAATGTTGTGGATGTTTCTAGCGTAACACTGTGACTGTTGAGGATGTTGCGGTGATGTTGTGGATGTTTCTAGCGTAACACTGTGAATGTTGTGGATGTTTCTAGCGTAACACTGTGAATGTTGTGGATGTTTCTAGCGTAACACTGTGAATGTTGTGGATGTTTCTAGCGTAACACTGTGAATGTTGTGGATGTTTCTAGCGTAACACTGTGAATGTTGTGGATGTTTCTAGCGTAACACTGTGAATGTTGTGGATGTTTCTAGCGTAACACTGTGAATGTGTGGATGTTGTGGATGTTTCTAGCGTAACACTGTGAATGTTGTGGATGTTCCTAGCGTAACACTGTGAATGTTGTGGATGTTTCTAGCGTAACACTGTGAATGTTGTGGATGTTTCTAGCGTAACACTGTGAATGTTGTGGATGTTCCTAGCGTAACACTGTGGATGTTTCTAGCGTAACACTGTGAATGTTGTGGATGTTCCTAGCGTAACACTGTGGATGTTGTGGATGTTTCTAGTGTAACACTGTGAATGTTGTGGATGTTGTGGATGTTTGGATGTTTCTAGCGTAACACTGTGAATGTTGTGGATGTTTCTAGCGTAACACTGTGATGTTTCTAGCGTGTGAATGTGGGATGTTTCTAGCGTAACACTGTGAATGTTGTGGATGTTTCTAGCGTAACAATGTGAATGTTGTGGATGCTTCTAGCGTAACACTGTGGATGTTGTGGATGTTTCTAGCGTAACACTGTGTGAATGTTGTGGATGTTTCTAGCGTGTGTGTGTGTGTGTGTGTGTGTGCGCGCGCACGCGCTTGTGATTGCATTCATATTAGTGTAAGAGGTTGATGAGTGTTTTTTATATATGTTTGTGTGTGCGTGCAGTTGCGTTGTTTTGTGCGTGTATGAATGATGGTGACCACGCAGGCTGCCGTTGCACAAATGTGCAAATGAGAGTGAAAATAAGAGTGTGTGTAAGTTTTTTTAGGTACAAATATACATAAATAGTTACACAAATGTTCATGCAAAGTAACATATGCATAAATTACCCAGGATAACCTAAAAAGTCAGACAAAGTGATATATTTCCATTGTGCGCGGCGCTTGTAACTCACTGCGCGTCTTGCGAATATACAGGATAAATAACCAAATGAAAATAAGAAGCTCAACACTTATTACAGTTCTCGTGGAGGTGGACAAACACACTAACAAACACTCATAAACACACACAAAAATATTCACAAACACACTTGAACTGCTAATTAAGTAAAAAAATCTTATATTTAATGTAGAAAAATTGTATAATATAAATAGAACTTCCAAAATTTCACTGAGTGACCAGGCCTTGGTGGCCGAACTGGACGGTAGCTTGGCTGCGTCTGGCTGACCTACGGTCTAGACTGTCTTGGTGGATGTATTTACAGGACGCAGTTTCTGTGTGTCCCCTCCTGTAATTCCACCCACCTGGACAGTCTCTACCGTAGACCAGCTAAACAAGGCCTCGTTCTCATCTGGCTAGATCACGGAGGGATACATAACCTGGGGAAGGCTGAGGCTGGAAGATATCCTAAGGGAAGTGAGGAAGGGGAGACATCCGGGGGCCCACGGATGGATTCCTGGACACATGGACCTGGGAAAGGCAAGGATACCTTGGGGAAGTGAGGAAGGGGGAATATCTGAGGCGGACAGATGGACTTCTGGACTCCTGGACCTGGGAAAGAAGGAGATACTGGTTGCTAAGGCAGACCCTGGGAAAGTGGGGAAGGGAAAACATCTGAGGGGACACGGATGGACTCCTGGACACACGGACCTGGGAAAGGCGAGAGCACCTTGGAGAAGTGGGGAAGGAGGGGGAATATCTGAGGCGGACTCCTGGGAAAGAAGGAGATACTGGTTGCTAAGGCAGACCCTGGGAAAGTGGAGAAGGGAGAACATCTGAGGGGACACGGATGGACTCCTGGACACATGGACCTGGGAAGGGCGAGAGCACCTTGGGGAAGTGCGGAAGGGGGAGGGGGGAATATCTGAGGTGGACTCCTTGGAAAGAAGGAGATACTGGTTGCTACGGCAGACCCTGGGAAAGTGGGGAAGGGAGAACATCTGAGGGGACACGGATGGACTCCTGGACACATGGACCTGGGAAAGGCTAGAGCACCTTGGGGAAGTGGGGAAGGGGGAGGGGGGAATATCTGAGGCGGACTCCTGGGAAAGAAGGAGATACTGGTTGCTAAGGCAGACCCTAGGAAAGTGGGGAAGGGAGAACATCTGAGGGGACACGGATGGACTCCTGGACACATGGACCTGGGAAAGGCGAGAGCACCTTGGGGAAGTGGGGAAGGGGAAGGGGGGAATATCTGAGGTGGACTCCTTGGAAAGAAGGAGATACTGGTTGCTACGGCAGACCCTGGGAAAGTGGGGAAGGGAGAACATCTGAGGGGACACGGATGGACTCCTGGACACATGGACCTGGGAAAGGCTAGAGCACCTTGGGGAAGTGGGGAAGGGGGAGGGGGGAATATCTGAGGCGGACTCCTGGGAAAGAAGGAGATACTGGTTGCTAAGGCAGACCCTAGGAAAGTGGGGAAGGGAGAACATCTGAGGGGACACGGATGGACTCCTGGACACATGGACCTGGGAAAGGCGAGAGCACCTTGGGGAAGTGGGGAAGGGGAAGGGGGGAATATCTGAGGCGGACTCCTGGGAAAGAAGGAGATACTGGTGGCTAAGGCAGACCCTGGGAAAGTGGGGAAGGGAGAACATCTGAGGGGACACGGATGGACTCCCGGACACATGGACCTGGGAAAGGCGAGAACACCTTGGGGAAGTGGGGAAGGGGAAGGGGGGAATATCTGAGGCGGACTCCTGGGAAAGAAGGAGATACTGGATGCTAAGGCAGACCCTGGGAAAGTGGGGAAGGGAGAACATCTGAGGGGACACGGATGGACTCCCGGACACATGGACCTGGGAAAGGCGAGAGCACCTTGGGGAAGTGGGGAAGGGAAGGGGGGAATATCCGAGGCGGGCTCGTGGGAAAGAAACAGATGCTGGTTGCTAAGGCAGACCCTGGGAAAGTGGGGAAGGGAGAACATCTGAGGGGACACGGATGGACTCCCGGACACATGGACCTGGGAAAGGCGAGAGCACCTTTGGGAAGTGGGGAAGGGAAGGGGGGGAATATCTGAGGCGGACTCCTGGGAAAGAAGGAGATACTGGTTGCTAAGGCAGACCCTGGGAAAGTGGGGAAGGGAGAATATCTGAGGGGACACGGATGGACTCCCGGACACATGGACCTGGGAAAGACGAGAGCACCTTGGGGAAGTGGGGAAGGGGGGGGAATATCTGAGGCGGACTCCTGGGAAAGAAGGAGATACTGGTTGCTAAGGCAGACCCTGGGAAAGTGGAGAAGGGAGAACATCTGAGGGGACACGGATGGACTCCCGGACACATGGACCTGGGAAAGGCTACAGCACCTTGGGGAAGTGGGGAAGGGGGGGAGAATATCTCAGGCGGACTCCTGGGAAAGAAGGAGATACTGGTTGCTAAGGCAGACCCTGGGAAAGTGGGGAAGGGAGAACATCTGAGGGGACACGGATGGACTCCCGGACACATGGACCTGGGAAAGGCGAGAGCACATTGGGGAAGTGGGGAAGTGGGGGGGGAGGAATATCTGGGGCGGACTCCTGGGAAAGAAGGAGATACTGGTTGCTAAGGCAGACCCTGGGAAAGTGGGGAAGGGAGAACATCTGAGGGGACACGGATGGACTCCCGGACACATGGACCTGGGAAAGGCGAGAACACCTTGGGGAAGTGGGGAAGGGAAGGGGGGAATATCTGAGGCGGGCTCCTGGGGGCTAAGGCAGGGGAAAGTGGGGAAGGGAGAACAGATGGACTCCTGGACACATGGACCTGCTAAGTGGGGACGGGGGGGGCGAATATCTGAGGCGGACTCCTGGGAAAGAAGGAGATACTGGTTGCTAAGGCAGACCCTAGGAAAGTGGGGAAGGGAGAACAGACTCTTGGGGAAGGAGATACGAGCTAGCACCTTGGGGAAGTGGGGAAGGGGGGGTGAATATCTGAGGCGGACTCCTGGGAAAGAAGGAGATACTGGTTGCTAAGGCAGACCCTGGGAAAGTGGGGAAGGAGAACATCTGAGGGGACACGGATGGACTCCGGACACATGGACTTGGGAAAGAAGGAGATACTGTGGGGAAGGTGGGGAGGAACTCCCGGACACATGGACCTGGGAAAGGCGAGAGCACCTCGGGCGGACTCCTGGGCTAAAGAAAAGTGGGGAAGGGAGAACATCTGGAGGATGGACTCCCGGACACATGGACCTGGGAAAGGCGAGAGCACCTTGGGGAAGTGGGGAAGGGATGGGGGGGAATATCTGGGGCGGACTCCTGGGAAAGTGGGGAAGGGAGAACATCTGAGGGGACACGGATGGACTCCCGGACACATGGACCTGGGAAAGGCGAGAGCACCTTTCGGAAGTGGGGAAGGGGGGGGGGAATATCCGAAGCGGACTCCTGGGAAAGGAGATACTGGTTGCTTTTTATATTCCAAATCCAAGACAAAAACCATACCCAGTATCAGGTCATTGTTTAAACAAAATGAGACCTACAGTGACGATAGCAAAGAAATGAGTACAACACTGAAATCTCAATGTCTCTGTGAGCCGTTAATGGGAGTAATTGTCGACAATATTTCTGACATAATCCTAACATCACTGGACTTCGGAAAAGCCACTGACAACATGACCATACACTCTGCCCCAGACCAAGAATAGAACAGAACAGAGGACTCACAGGTAAGGACCCGCTGGGGGGCGAGGGGCAAGTGGGGACAGTAGGAAGAAAAATAGGTTGGGGAGAGGAAATATCTTAAGAAGGAGGAAAAGTGTCAGGACTAGACCCAACTGCTAATCAAGGGAAACATAAAATGCAGTAGTGTCACTCCCGGGAGCACATCATTCGCAACGACTGGACGCGCAATAGGCTCTGGTTTACTGTAAAAAGGTGACGCAAACAGTCATCGCAAACAATTCAGCAGGAAACGCACATAGACACAGCTCTACGACAATGGCAGTTATAGAATTGTTGGAACAATTGGGCAAATAAGTCAAGTAGTTTATATGTATCGAGGTGGAGGATACCTGACAGTCTCACCTAAATAGGTAGTCCAGTAGTCATGGTATGCTTCAAGTCTGTCAAGTTGTTTGTCATCGAGTGTCTTCCAGTATACGTTTAAAGCTGGTGTGTTAGTCGTGAGGTGGACAGATTCGCTGGTGGCGAACTCGTCCCACCTCACTCCCAACAGCCAACGTAATGCACGGTTCTGGATGCGTTGGAGTTTTAGTGCGTTTGTCTTGGCAGTAATCGTCAGAGGAAGTAGAGAATAAGAGAGTAGAGGTCGAATAAGAGCTTTGTATAGATGTAGTTTAGACTTGGGATTAGCTCCTTGCAGCTTATATAGCATTGAGAGCGCGATCCCAGCCATTGCATTCTTAGCAGTAATGTGAGGTTTTAGAGTCAGTGTGCTGTCGAGGGTAACACCAAGGACAACTGTGGAGGGGGAGCGTGGGAGAGGAGTACGGGAGGTGCTTGTTTTGAGTTCGACAGGAGCCGGGACATCGCGCCTTCCATGGAAGTATGTGATCTTTGACTTATTTGGGTTGGTTTTAATGCGCCATAATAACTCCCAGGCGGTAATCCAGTCGACCTATCTTTGTGTTCTGCGTGCAAGGAAACGAATGTTTTCATGTGCTGTAAGTTGAGTGATGTCGTCGGCATAGGAGAGTGTAAGTGTGTTAGGGTATAGAGGTTCAGGTAAATCATTAGTGTAGAGTATGTATAGGGTGGGAGATAGGACAGAGCCTTGGGGAACACCCGCTTGTAAAGTGAAATAGTCAAAATAGTTATCTCTGAATCGTATGCGCATCGTGCGGCCATCTAAAAAAATACATAATAATTTCGTCATATTTAAAGTTAAATCAAAGGAGGTGCAAATCTTATGTTTTAATCCATCATGCGAAACAGTGTCAAAAGCTTTTTCTACATCTTTGGTGACTTGGGAAGTGGTACAGTTCTGGGCCTTGTTGATACGTATGTAATTCAGGATAATCAAAACGTCTTGGGTAGAGCGTTGCTGACGGAATCCGAATTGTCTTTCAGTAAGTTATTTGTCTCGAGGTGAGTCTTTAGTCGCATATTAACAAGTCGTTCAAAGGTCTTACCCAAGATTTTAAGGAGGCTAATTGGTCTATAATTCTTGGGGTCAATCAAGTCTTTACCAGTAGTAGATTTGAAGAATGGAGGAAACTATCTAGATGCAAGGGAAGCATTAAAGAGGTCAGTAATAGCAGAAACAACAGAGAGTGGAAGATGACGAAGGACAGAGTGTGAGAGACCAGAAGCACCTGGGGCTTTTTTGAGAAGGTGTGCTAATAGAGAATGAACATCGGCTACAGAAAAAGGAGAGTTAAGAGGATGCGTGGAGGAAAGTGTGTTTAGAGTTATGATAGGATCAGGATTTGTTAAGTCTTCATGAGTGGATACCCATCGCTCAATGTCTAATGTGTGTGCTAAGGCAACTGGGTCTGGAGGATGTGGGTGGAAGATGTGTTCCCATATGTCTTTGAAAATGTGGACAGCCTCAGCAGGGTCAGAGATCTGTCTGTTATTTTGGGTGATATGGTTGAAACTTGTGGATGAAGGGGTGCCTGTGAGTCTCCAAATGAATGACCAGAATGCTTTGGGATCTCTTATACGCTGAGCATCTGCTGTGTTTATGATAGATTGCCAGTGTCGGGCGTGGTCATTTTCTAGCTTATGAATAATATGTACACGTAAGATAGTTAAACCCCAGAGGATAATGTTTAATCTGTTTTTGTTAGCTAGGAAACGGTGTCTATAACAAGTGAGCAATCGTTTTGTTCAATCTGAAGGGCGGAAAGAGTAACGTACTTTGTAGTGTGTCATAGGTACAGCCTCTGCTGCGGCTTGAGTAATGGACTGTTGAATGCGTTGAATTTGAGTATCTATGTCTGTTACTGGTCTATTGTCGAAGTTGTGTGTGAGATCTAGAGTGTTAAGGCGTTGTTTGAACACATCCCAATCCGGCTGAGAATAAGCAGGAGAGGGGCGAACAGGAATGAGTATAGGGTTTGAAGAAATATGAAAAATGACAGGAATGTGATCGGATCCAGAGACTGGGCTGGGTGTTGTGAAGTGGTGTAGATGAGTACTGGCTCTGTTTGTAAAAATTTTATCTGGGGTGCCTTGGCCATTGTGTGTAAAGACTGTGGGGAAGTAAGGTCCAAGGTGAATGAGATGTTTTCGTGAAACAAGGGTGTGAAGTTGCCTACCATGCATGTTGGTGAAGCTGTCATGGAAGACAGTGTGTTTTGCATTTAGGTCGGCAAGTAGGTATACGGGGAGATGAATGTGATTAAAAAATATGGTTAAATCATGAATGTTAATGTTTTGGTTAGGTCTGGTATATGTCGTGTAAAGAATGATGGGACCGTGTGTCGTGTAAATTTTCACAGCCATGCTGTGAGAATTCATGTTTGATTGTGCCTTTAACGAGAATAGCTACGCCATTCCAGTTATCGGCAGGGGATTGACAGGCTGTGTATCCTAAGTGTCTGACACGTTGATCATCACGCACACACGTGCTGTTTAATAACAACACGTCTGGTTGTTCAGATTCAACGAGGTCAGCAAGAATGTGTTTGATTGCGTTATAAACTCGTATTTTAAATTGAATAATCTTAAGGGCCATGATTTGGGTTTCTTGATGATGGGGGATGTAAGTCTTTCTTATGTTTATCTGGATAGCCCATCATGATTGTACCATCAGCTAATCTGGTCTTGATCGGTTGTGTGTCTCTTCTACGGTTTCTGGATTCAGGACGGGGAGGGGAAGATGAGAGGGGGCGGGAGGAGGAGGTGAGAGGAAGAGTTAGGAAGAGAATAGGAGGAGGTCGAGGGTTGGTTTATTAAGTGGTTAACTGTATCCAAAAAAGTGTTGAAGTTGGGAGAATCAATATAATTTGGTTTCATAGTAGGAGAGCGAGACTTATGAGAGGGAGTAGGAGAAGGACGAGTAGAGGCAGCACAATGTTGAGATGGTCCAGTGCTGGAGCCTGAGCTAGTAAAAGGAGTGGGAGGAAAGGATTGTGGCATGTGGGAGGGAAGAGGAGGATCTACCTAAGTAGAAGCATGGAGAGGAGTTTCTGGAGTGGAGAGAGAGGTGTTGGGAAGAAAGAAATCAGGAGGGAAAATGATGGGGTCAAAATTGTTGACTTCTAGAAGATCATTTAGCATCGTGGGATAATTAGCATTTTTGAATGCTTTGTGACAGTAGACAGCAGTGAGTACAATGGTCTCAAGGATGTTGAATTGTTTGGTGGGAGAAGGAACCGTGGGAAGGTTTGTTTGGGCAGCAGCAGCATAGGTAGGATAAGCTGTAGAGGTGGAAGCAGAAGGAACAGAGGTATTTGGTTGGTAAGTGGATGAGGATGTTGACTGTGCTTGTGAGCATGGAGTCAAGACTGGGTTTGGAAGGTTTAGAGGTTGGTCTTTTCGTAAGGAGGAAACATGTTCCTTACGTGAAGTGCATTGAAAAAAAGTAGTAGAATGTGACTGAGAGCAGTGCAAGCATTGGGGAGGGTTGGTACATTTCTGCCATGTGTGGCCTGGAGAAGAACACTTGGAACATAGCTGCTGCTTGTCACAAGAATTCTTTAAATGACCAAACTCAAGGCATTTGTAGCACTGATGAATAGGAACATAGTAAGGGAGAAACAGTGAAGTAGGTGGAAGAAGGAAGTAGTTTGCTCCAACACCATGTTTAAACAACATATCAGCCTCATCTGGAGTAGAACATCTGATCTTAAGAATGTTGGTACGTTCAGGGTGAAAAAGTTCCTCAACTGTGACCTGGTTTTGTGAGATGTCAGATATCAAAGCGTCTTTGTCTTGGTTATATTCATTAATCAATGAAGAGTCTACAAATTTTGCCACGACTGTGCTCCTGGCCTTATGATCAGGAGCCCAATCGATAGTAAAACCTGCCTGAGAGAGCTTGTCTCGGACATCCTTACTAATGCAGAGGTCATAGTTCACAGGATCAAGATTTACTTTACAACCAGTATTGGTCTTGAAAATGTTTATCATGCGAGCCTGGTTAATGTTGAAAAAGGTGGAAGCATAGTCAATAGTATCCTTATCATCTTTAGAATACTTTAGCATAAGGGCCATTGTCGGAAAGCTGCCATGACGACAACAGCACAGGTAGGGATGCTGCATAAATCGTAAGTGGCTTCTATGGGGCATCAAGTGTATAGTCCTGAAGGGACATGTTTGTGTTGTGGAATGTACATACAAAGAAGAGGCTTCCCGTGCGTAAATCCAGCCACGGGCACCGACCAGACGAATACTCCTACCGACGCAGGAGCAGGTCCAGCCGATCCAGAAAAAAAGAAGAAAATTTTAGAGAGGAGAGAAAGGTGCTGGTGTCTCCAGAGCGATGTAGTCAAGCCGATTCACTGTGAGGGGATCTTTACCCACCTCAGTGAAGAGGGCTTGACTGGCCTCTGAGGAGATTACGGCACAACAGAGCTAAACCCGTGTCACACAAAAAATATTGGTTAAAAAAAAGCTGTCTTATTCTCCGAGATGCTGTCACAACCGAACATGGGTATGAGGGTAACGGTGTGCCGGTAGATTACATATACACAGAGTGCAGAGGTGTGGAAGTGTAGCTTGTGAAGACAGTGAAGCCAGCAGACGTCACCAGTTGGCAGTGGGAAGACTTCAACGAGCTGCAAGAGAGCAGAGGCCAACGGTCTGCCCTGGGGCAGG
>NW_027198658.1:0-41421 GCF_038502225.1 Cherax quadricarinatus | reverse complement strand
ATCTTTTAATCACAAAGATGTGGGAAATGACTCAAAATTTGAAGAAAAAAAAACTGTCTGCCTGCCATTTCAAAGCAATTGTTATAAAAAAAAAAAAAAAAACCTTTCCCCATAATGTTCTCATTTAAGGTGCAGGATGTTGTGGTTCACTGTACTGAAAGCTTTCTACAAGTTTATGAAGAGACCCAAAAGATATTTATTATTTTCAAGAGCTGCATAAAGCAGTTCAGTAGGATTAATTGGAGCAAGATAGTGAATTTGGGAAATTTCCAGTAAAGTAGTCCATACCTTGAGATGAATACTGAAGGGAGGGGAAAACAGGAAAACAAAATAATAAGGGCACTCCTCATTAAACTTCATACATCAAAAAAAAAAAAAATAGAATCACTTGTATAGTATTACTTGACTGTATTACATATACTATCATGAAGGTTGATGTGATTATGGAAAGTGAGCCTTGAAAATGAATTTCATCATACTGGGATTTAAGAATAAAGACAAAGCATCAAGGATGAATGAGAAGCATATGTACAATTTGCGAGATGTAATTGCAGCAAATTCTGCAATTTTACAATTAAAAACCAAATACATAAACCACTAAAAATGAAGACTTCTAATGATCTCTGTATTATTCGTTATACAGTGGACCCTCGACCAGCGATGGCATCGATTAATGATAAATCTGACCAGCGATACATTTTATCGCAAAAATTTTGCCTTGATTGGTGCTAAAAAAACTTGACCAACACTATTCGTTCCGTCTGAGACATGTCCACTTTTGGCCAGTGTTTACAAGCCAGCCAGCCACCGCGGTCGCTTCCAAGCATACAATCGGAACATTTCATATTATCAGCCTTTTTAGTGATTGCACCTGCAAAATAAGTCACCATGGGCCCCAAGAAAGCTTCTAGTGCCTACCCTACAGCAAAAAGGGTGAGAATTACTATGGATATGAAGAAAGAGATCATTGCTAAGTATGAAAGTGGAGTGCATGTCTCCGAGCTGGCCAGGCTGTACACAAAACCCCAATCAACCATCGCTACTATTGTGGCCAAGAAAACGGCAATCAAGGAAGGTGCAACTATGTTTTCGAAACTGAGATCGCAAGTGATAGAAGATGTTGAGAGACTGTTATTGGTATGGATAAATGAAAAACAGATAGCATCTCTCAAGCGATCATATGTGAAAAGGCTAGGAAGTTGCATGACAATTTAATTAGAAAAATGCCAGCAACTAGTGGTGATGCGAGTGAATTTAAGGCCAGCAAAGGTTGGTTTGAGAGATTTAAGAATCGTAGTGGCATACGTAGTGTGATAAGGCATGGTGAAGCTGCCAGTTTGGACCAAAAAGCAGCTGAAAAATATGTGCAGGAATTCAAGGAGTACATAGACAGTGAAGGACTGAAACCTGAACAAGTGTTTAATGGTGACACTGACAATGTTGTGAAACACTTTAGGAATGTCATAAAGGAACGGGAGGTACAGGCCTCTATGGGCAGATATGTTGTGCGACAGAGGTCCAGTGACTCAAGCTGGTCCTAGTGGCATTTAAAGAAGAAGGGAAGTAACCCCGAAAAAGGACTTGCCACCTCAAGTCCTAATGGAAGGGGATTCCCCTTCTAAACACTAAGACCATCAACACACTCCTCTTCCCATCCCATCAATCACCAGATCTTCAATAAAGGTGTCATGTAACTGTGCATGTCTTCTTCAGTTTGTGTGTATTAAAATTAATATTTCATGTGTTAAAATTTTTTTTTTCAATACTTTTGGGTGTCTTGCACGGATTAATTTGATTTCCGTTATTTCTTATGGGGAAAATTAACTTGACTATTATTCTGACTAATGATGAGCCCTCAGGAACGGATTAATAGCGTTAGTCGAGGGTCCACTGTATCTTGGGGCCTCATTTGTTGCAGTGTACCACATGTTTTATGTACATTACTGGTTGCTTGCACAAATATCCAGGAATGTATGTACAATCACATCTTACACATTCATTTTCAATTACAAGTTGTTAAATACAAAACTGGTCATGACAGGAAAGCAATGAAAACCTGCCACACATGTTACAATAGCACATGATTAAATTTAAATATGTATGAAATATCAATATAATTATAACAAGATTCAAGTCAACAGTTTTTGTGGATGCTAGAGTAGGATAAAGAACAAGTGTGTGAAAATGAGAAAGGGTAATCCATTATCCCTTCAGATACACCCTCAAACTATGGTTGCATATACATATTTCTTGCTTTAATATCAAATTCCTTAATGAATTTACAGTTCCCACAAATTCAGTTCTGGAGTTGAACCGAGGCCAGCAGTGACTACCAATGCAGACAGCTTCGCAAACATATGCAGTATGCTTGTGTCTTCTATTGTTATATGTCTAGTTGGCGATTTAAGTGTACAGAAAATGTTAATATCAATCTTACATACTGGTACTAATTTCTGAAAACATTTGTTTAACACATTTATAGCAGATGGGAATGAAACTGTTTTTATTAGGCATCATAAAAGTAAATTTTAAGATTTTAAAATAACATTTTAACTTACTGCTTATAGAAATGTCCATTAATTTGGCTCCGTTTTTGAGGGCCCTTATGTGCTAATGCACGAAGCTGCTGGATCAGTTCGCCTCCCCTTAATCTGGCCTTATACGAGTGTTTGCCTACATCATAGACAGGTTCACAATAGTGATGCTTGGCTGTATGAAAGCACAGTACAGTGGACCCCCGGTTAACGATATTTTTTCACTCCAGAAGTATGTTCAGGTGCCAGTACTGACCGAATTTGTTCCCATAAGGAATATTGTGAAGTAGATTAGTCCATTTCAGACCCCCAAACATACACGTGCAAACGCACTTACATAAATACACTTACATAATTGGTCACATTCGGAGGTGATCGTTATGCGGGGGTCCACTGTACTATATTAACTTGGTGATTTTAAGAATCACAGGAGATGCATATATAAAAAAACTAATTATGTATGTTATATTTAACTCTAGGATCAAGCAAACTGCAGTTTAATCTAGAAAATAAACTAGGTAAAATATTAAAAACAAAGCTAAGGTATGGAATGTGCAAAGAATATGACTAATGGAATTCATCACTACTGTACATGTTATTCTCTACTGGCCACTTTGAGACTTATGTTTCTGAAATATTTACTGTCTGCAAACATTACAAAAATGTTGCCAATATTTTTTATACATGTATACTATGAGGATGAGAAAAATGCTGGAGCTGTGCTATTTTACTTTACTAATGCTGGTTTTTGTTTTGCTCACTATTACTATGAGTGACAAAGTCCATCTGCTCCAGTAATACACATTGTGAATTTTATGATGAAGCACAGATCTGAAGATACAGCACAACTTTATTAATTATGTAATAGGAAGTTAGACAACCACATATACAGCACACTAACCCATCGCTACATGTGCTAGTAAATCTATAATTTAAGCTGGAACATTAAAACATTTAAGGGTAAAATAAAAGCACCAACCACCTGCTTTTAACATTTCGGTTTTGTTCTCATCATTCTAAGCTGCTTGACCCCAATTTCATTTTACCCACAGCCTCAAACACCTCCCCCACACTATCATCTGCCTCTTCCTCACTCCTAAAGGATGTTATACCTCGCTGACCAATGCGTGAAATATGGCATCAATTTCCTTAAACAGTCCTTCATAATATTCCCTCCATCTTCCCAATACCTCCAACTCTCCTGTGTCTAACAGTATTTTATTACCTGTAAACTACATTGTCTGTATACTGACCTCACAATGCCTCTACAGCATCACCAGCTGATTACAACCTCATACCACTATCTTAACCTATAAATAATAAACATCAACTATGGATACAAATTTCTTGTTCATTTATATATACAAACTTCTCCCACATTTTGAAAATAAACTACAGCATGGAATGATTTTTAAATACATGCCAAATTCCTTAACCCATGAAAAAGTCAAACTACTACTGCAAGAAAATAAACATTTAATTATTACGCAAAAAAATTTTAAATGGCAAAATCTGTTCATCCTCACATTTCTCACTATAATAAAATCTAATACATCTATGACAATTGTAAATGGGTTTTTATTAATTTGAATATATTAATTTGAAAACAATTACCTCCAAGATTACATTTAAAGGTCGATTTTTCTAAATGAAGCGACAAAAAAATAAACATGCATTATGGTAAAAATTAATGACAAATTTTAATTTTTTGTACCTGTGATGCAGTTTGTTTCTCCAAGTTTGTCCTTGTCCGCTTCACACTTCTGGTAAAAAAAATGTATAAATAAGTATGCAATTTTAATAAAAATAACATATACATTTAAAAATAAAATATGAAGCAAATACAGCATGGGTTGCAACTAATTACTCCATTGGGTTTGAGGTACTGGATTAGAGGTTGTCAGCCAACATCAATTTCCCTGACATCTGCCTGGATCCAACTGCTTAGAAAACTAATAGTGATAAGCACCATCTTATTTTTGTGATATGCAGACTGGACCACTCGGAGTCCTTATAAATGTGAAAGCTAGTCAAACGTAGCTGCTAGTGGCTCCACAATTTCCCCCACAATGCCTTGTGCAGCACTCCCACAGCTACCTCGATCCCCCCCTCACAGTGCTGGAAGCCCCTCCTTACCTTACGATTGCAACAGTCCACGAATCTGTTGCAGCACGCCTGCAGCCCCTCCCCCCAACCTTACGATTGCAGCAGTCCGCGAATCAGTTGTAGCGCGCCCGCAGCCCTGGATCTCTCGGCGCTGCCCTGGCCTTCCTCTTGAAGGAACTGCCACACCCAGAGGCACCTGTGAGGCATCCTTCCCCACCAGGGGGCCTGAAACCCCCTCCACCAGGGGCCTGAGGCACCCCCACTTGGGGGGGGCCTGAGGCACCCCCACTTGGGGGGGGGCCCTGAGGCACCCCCACTTGGGGGGGCCTAGAGCCCCAATGGGGGGAAACCCCCATGGGGGTCTGAAACCTCCCACTGGGGGGCTTCAGGCCCCCCCGGCATGCTTTCCCCTCAGCCCCCCCAGGGGGTCTGCAGACCCCCCCCAGTATCCTCCCCCCAACCCCCCCTCTGGTGCTCCCCTCCCCCTCCGTTGCACCGGCGTGCCCCTCCCTCTTCCGTTGTAACCAGCACATGCCCCATTTCAAGTGCACTAACGTGGCACCTCAAATCCAGGGCCCCCCACCCTCCCATGTGTATGCAGCAGTCCATCCTCGGAATCCGTGCACCAACCACACACTCCCTCCACTTTCAACACACCTGCGTGATCCCTCCTCTTCTGGGGTCCTCGCACATGTCCTCTTCCCTCTCAGGATGCTCGCATGTGCCCCAACTTCTAGCATGTCCATACTCCCCACTTCCGGGACGCAGCGGAAATGGGGGGTGAGGGCACTCCAGAAGAGGGGGCACGTGCGGGCGTCTCAGGCGGGAAGAAGACATGTGTGAGAACCCTGGAAGTCGAGGGATCATGCAAGCACCACGGAAATGGAGGGAATGCATGGGAGCCCCAGATGGGGAACATACTACGGAAACATCAATTCAGGAGAGATGCATACACCCAGGAAGATGGGAGGCCTTACGGGAGACCGTGGATAAGAGACACCAGCGCTAGAACCCTGGAAGCGGGAGCAGCGCTGGCACTCGGGAAGATGAAAGGGCATGCTGGTATCACGGAGAGGGAGGGTGGCGCCAGAGCGACGGCTGGGGGGAGGCGACCAAGGGGGTACTGTGGACTCCCTGGGGTGACTGAGGGGAAAGACATGCCGGAGAGATTTGGGTTTTGGGCAACCTGGTGGCAAGGGATGCCTCACGGGTTCCTCAGGGTGAGGCGGCAACCCTGGGAGGAAGGTCGCGGTGGTGCCGAGAGAGCTGGGGTTGTGCCACAACTGGTTACTCCGCACTGCCGCTAAAAGAATCTTTTCCATTACGCATTCCTATCTACACTACCTCGCAAACATGAACGACTCACAATTTCACAAACTTCAGTTTATTCACTATACACTTAACTGCAAGTTTATGCAATGCTGATAAGCTGATGAATAACATGCGCATCTTTCATGCAAAGTTTTTTAACCATTTCCTCTTACATGGACACTTTCAACATTGGATCACAATGGGGTCGAGACCCCAGAACCATTACCAGGTTTATGGCCTGCCCAATATTTATCAGTAATCCTGTATGTAGTTTGCAAAGTACATTAAGATTATAATAGCTTTTACATCCTCTGAGCATTTGAATGCATCTACTGAATAGAACGATGGATACTTCCAGTTAGGTTACGAATACAGAAAATCCCACGCTTCATCAATAACAGATTTAAGCTTGGCTGGAAGTAGAGAAGTACTTGCCAAAGTATTGGTATTTGTGGATATCTGTTAATTTTGATGGTATCAGATGGTATCTTAACACTAGAGAAGTACTTTTTGGTCTTATTTTTTGCTGTTTTAACAACTTTGAAATAATATGACAATTAAATAGGGGATACTGTTTAAAAGCATTATCCAGTGATTTATGGTCCTATACTTAGTGGGTCCCTATTTTCAGTTTTATGTCTAGTTTTCATCACTTGCATATCATTTACAGCCACTGTGGTATGCAATAATTAGTTCATGTTTTATATTGGTAAAGGATGCTCAAAGCTATGCTATGCTATCTAAACAAAGTAATTTGCTCCAAACCAAATGTGAAAAAGCAGTGCAAGACTTGCTATTTGTTGGCCCAATTAACTAAGTCAAAGGTGCTAGCCACCCTCAGCTCACCTTGAGCACCACAGCTCAGCTGTTCAGGAATCCACTTCAGGAGCTTATGAAATTCTCTATACTTGACACCAAGGGTAAGTGATGGGTTTAATAAAGCAATTGTCCCCCTAACTTTTATTGAGTTATCACAGTATACCCATAATGCCTTTTTTTTTCTTTTTTTTAATTGATTGCAGCATGCATGTTTGTTGCCAGTCCTTCCAGTATCTTCCAGGTGATGCCTCTCATTTCTCTCTTGACTGTGTTCAAGGAGAACAGCTGAAGGGAGTGTTTTTTCAGGAGTTTAGATGCTTGCCAGTTCATACAGCCTGGGAAGGTTCTCTGCAACAGAAGTGTTTAAGAATTTAAATCTTTAAATATTCTTTATGAGCACAAGGACTAAATAATACCCCTATAGTCAGGTAAAAGCCCTACAGGTTTAGCTCTTCCCTGTATACTTTCACCATACTGGCAATCTCCTACCAAGAGAAGGCAGTGAAATCTACCCCCTCCCCCTCCAGGAAAAAAAATCTTGTCTTGCCCTCGATGTGCAGAAATCACAACTTCAAATGACCCCCTGAACTGCAATGCCCACCTCTCCTTTGGAGTGCAAGTGCTATACTTCCACCTCTAGGGCCAAAGTGTAGCAAATTATTTTCCTAGAATACCTGAAGATGGTTTTGATGGTCAACAACCCGTGACCAGGCCTCATGGTGCATCAGCGCCTTATCAACCAGGCTCACACTCGCTTGGCAGGACTACTGTTCTGGCAAGCGAGTGTGAAATGGAAGGCTGTATCTTTTACATGGTAGGATTGCTGGTGTCTAATTTCTGTCTCGCAAACATGCAAGATTTCAGGTATGTCTTGCTACTTCTACTTATACTTTAGTCACACTACACTTGCATGTACAAGCATATATATACATACACCCCCAGGGCCGGATTACCGCATAGGCAAACAAGGCATTTGCCTAGGGCCCCGCGCATTTGGGGGGCCCCGTGGTCCAAGGGGTTCAGGGGCTCATCCAAGACTGTGCACATGGTGCAAGTGCAAAGGGATCCCTACCTAAAAAGTTCAAGTGTTTGGAGAGTAAAATTGATTTTTAAAAATTGATCAAAACAAAAATGAAATAAAATAAAAATAAATAAACCTAACCATAGATGGCAACACTCAACATGCCTGTTTTCCTGCTAATGGGCGAGTATGGGAGATTCCTCTCCAATTTTCTGTAGTAATTACACATTATCTAGACTTGTACTGTGACAAATTAACTGAAGTGTTGTTGATAGGGTTACTTGACCAGTAAAGACGCATTTTTGGTAAAAATACTATAAAGAAAAACCTAAAAACGCAAACTGACTTCCGTTTGTAGGTTTTAAAAGCACTTTGTCCTGTCTAAGTCTATCATTTCAATAATAGATCTCAATTGATTGATGTTCTACATCACTTCCGTCGCAAATGCTTAGTTTTCAAGTTGCGACAGAAGTGATGTAGAACAAATTAATTTACTACACATTTCCCCAGAAACGCATAAGCCACATAAGAAAATCGTTGGTTGGGTGAAACTGAAAATTGTCCCTGCATTCTTTAATTCTCATGTCCTTATCTATGGTGGTAGGCCATATATCATGCAAAACAATGATTAGTTTAGTTATGAAAATGGTAATATAAATACCATTGTGCATTGTTCTTGGACTCGGTATGATTTCTGTTTAAGTAAATTGGAGATCAAGGAGGATGAATTAGTAAAATATTCGTAGCCCAAATCACTAACCTAATCTATGGTAAAAGTTCTGTATATGACTCCTTTCTGTAACGTTTTGAATTTTTAGATGCACAGCCAGAGGAAAGGGGGCTACAAGGGCCATATCCCCCCAATTGACAAAAAAAATTAATAATTAAAAAATTTATAATAATTGATAATGAAAAATTTGTATTTGCATGATTACAGACAGTGATACATCTTCATTATGGCATCTCGTAAACGTGATGTTGGACGTTCTTATGCGAGTGGGTCACAGAAAAAAAAAGAAAATTCAAGAAGAATAGAAAAAGAAAGATGTAGGAAGCTGCAGAAAGATCACAGACATGCTCACGAAAACAGTTTCTGATGTTACCAGTACAGTTGAATCTGCAGATACGTCAGATCATACAGGAAGCCCTCCCTCCATTATTTCTCAGCCAGCATCTACTTCTTTTGTGTCTTTCTCTCAATGTCTCAATGGACATTTCATCCACAGGATTTGTCTTAAAAGATCCTGCCTCATGGCCAAATGTAATCCCAGATTCTCTACGTAATGCTTTCATTGCAGAAAACTTGCAACTCTGAACACTGACTTTAGGAAATCAGCAAGGATTTGATGATGGAAGTCGTTGTTGTTTAAAGTCATCTATTTTTTATAGGAAGCTTGCAAAATTCAGAAACTGTGAAAAGATCATGGATGGTATACTCTGAAAGCTCAGGAAAAGTGTACTGTTCAAAATACCTTCACACAGGGGTTCAATGACTGGAAAAATTCCAAGCGTTTTGAGGAACATGAAAACAGCACCACTCGCAGGAGCTGCATTTTAGCCAGTATTTCGTGCACAGAAAAAAGGCTTATTGTATTCTCATTTGGAAAATCAAACTGATTATTGGAGAAAAGTTCTAGAAAGAGTTGTTGCTGTTGTAAAATTCTTCTCTCTAAGAGAACTTGCTTTCCGTGGAGAAAATGAGGTTTTTGGTTCGGAAAACAATGGCAATTTCCTAGGGATCATAGAAATGTTAGCACAATTCGATCCATTCTTTGCAAATCATGTGTCACGCCTTGGGAATGAAGGAAGATGCACTGTATCTTACATGTCATCTACTATATACAATGAATTTATTGAACTGATGACTAAGAAGGTCCTCAATAACATCATAGCAGCTGTGAAAACTGCAAAATACTTTGCAATAAGTGTAGATTCAACACCAGATATTTCACACACAGATCAATTGACATTCATTGTTCGCTTTGTCGACTCCAGTGGTAAGCCTGTAGAGCGCTTTATAAAATTCATTCCTCTTTCAGGCCATGATGGAGAAACAATTATGAATGTAGTACTGGATACTCTGCTTGAACATGATCTCTCTATTATGGATTGCCGTGGCCAGAGCTACGACAATGCAAGTAACATGTCGGGTAAATATAATGGATTGCAAGCCCGTATCAAGCAAATCAACCCACTTGCTGAAAATGTGCCCTGCTCAGCACATTCTCTTAATCTTGTTGGGTCGTGTGCTGCGGAGTGTTGTGTCGCTGCAGTTTCATTTTTTGGACTTTTACAAGCACTATTTTTTTCTCTGCTTCAACGCATCAGTGGAGTATACTCAAGTCAACCATTCATGGAGATGTCATCAAATCATTATCAACAACAAGGTGGTCAGCGCAGCATGATGCAACACGTGCTTTGAAAGACAGCTTTGCTGAAATACATTCTGCTTTGATCCAAATAGAGGATGAAGACCAGACAGCAACTACAAGAAGCGAAGCAGCCAGCTTAGCATCAAAATTGGAAGATTTTGAATTGGCCTTACTCTGTGTGCTTTGGGACTGTATACTGGAACAGTTAAATGCCACGAACAAGACACTTCAGAAAATTGAAATGGCTACTTGTGCTAACCTCTATGCAGGCTTAGTGGAATTTGTAAGCTCACTTCGCAATGAAGCTTTTGAAATGTTTGAAGAGAAAGCTAAACTGCTGGTGAAAGACTACAGTTACCAGGCAGATCATCAGCGGTCAAGGAAGAGGAAATGCAATTTTGAAGAGCCAGACAATGAAATTGTGTTGCTACCAAGGCAGAAATGTAAGACAGCTATATACTTCGTCATTCTGGATTCACTGATTACAGAATTGGTGAAAAGAAATCTACCAGAATCTCAATAACAAGTTTGGATTTCTATTCAAAATTACTACTATGCCAGATGCAGAATTGAGAGCTGCATTAAAGTTGCAACAACAACTTTCAGCAGATGTTCAGGACACATTTGTTGAAGAAATAGTTCATTTTTCTGGGTATATGAATCAGATGAAAGCTCCACCTGAAAAATGTGCGCCCTCAGCTGCTTTGAAATATTTAAGAAATGCAGGTATCTCAGAAACCTTCCCTAATGTTGACAGTGTATCGCCTTTACCTAACACTTCCAGCTACTAAATGCGAAGGAGAACGTTCATTTTCTGTTTTGAAAAGAGTGAAAAACCAGCTCCGTTCAACAATGAGCCAAGACAAATTGTGTAACCTAGCCTTGTTGACCATTGAGTCTGATCTAACAAGAAATATTGATTTTCAGAATATAACTGATGATTTTGCCAATATGAAATCCAGAAAAAAGTTTATTTAAGAAGTGCCTGTGAATATAAACAATTCTTTACTTTTTTGAGTTTATATGATTTGATAGTCTTATGCATGATGCAATGATGATAATAATGGTCAGTGATTTATAAAGGGAATAATAGTGCTGTAGTGGTTATGCCACTAGTGGTACATGTCACTACTTTAATAGCCTAATCTAGTAATACTATGCTGTCTTGAGTTTATTCTCTTTAAAATGCATGATTTAACAAGATAGTTATAATGGCTGTTGGTAAATAGTTTTGGTTGTCTTTATGTACTTTCCCTATTAAATTTAATCTAAATAGCCAGAATGTATTTAATTAGACCTTAAACAGGCTCACACCGATCCCCACCCCCAAGCTGGAAGGGGTCGCTTCGCTTACCCATAACTCAAAGGGGCCCCGCCAATCTGAATAGCCTAGGGCCCGGAGACTTATTAATCTGGCCCTGTACACCCCTCTAGGTTTTCTATTTTCTTGCTAGTTCTTGTTTATTTCCTCTCATCTCCATGGGGAAGTGGAACAGAATTCTTCCTCCATAAGCCATGCATGTCATAAGTTAAAAAGAGAAACTTTCGTTTTTCCTTATGGACCAACCTGCTTCAGTGGGATATGGCCAGTTTGGTGAAAGAAGTGTATATTATCATACATTTTTCTGTTTGCATTCCAGGAAATACAAATAAAAAAACTTCAACCGTTCTCGGCAATTAGGTGCTTTATCGTACTTGTGTGCAGTGAAGGTTCAAATGACTAGCTTGTGCTATTAGGTCAGATGCAGTGCTCCTCCCTGAAGTGACATGTCTGACCTCACTAGGTCATTTCTCCCACTGGCTTAAGCCAGTGGGAGAATTGGAGCGGCCTTGCATAGACCAGTAGGCCTGTTGAAGTGTTCCTTCTTTATGTTCTTACGAGGGCAAATTATTCTATTAGTTGGATGGATTTGTGAAGGACCTGCCTAGTATGTACCAACAGGCCTACTGCAGTGTTCCTCCTTTATGTTCTTATGATATAGCAAACCCTTGAGCAAAAAATCTACTGTATAAAATGCACTTTGACTTCATAAAGCTTAGAGTGCTATTTTATGATAACAGTACTGAAGCTTCACTTAGGAAGAGAAGGCAAGACTAGGAAGAGACCATTATTCAAACACCATAATGAAAAACTACCTATGTCAAAAACAGAAATACAAAAGCATACAAATACTACAGATTAAATCCAATGCCAGTGAAAGGTATTTATTCTAATAGAAGAGAAATAACTATCTTCAGGTGAGGAGGGAAGCAGACTGCAGCAAAAGACTGATATCAAAGGATTGTCAACACTGATTATATGATTAAAAAACTTTTAATTATTGTACTTGGGTGGAAGCACTAAACTCCTAAGTCACACAGCAGGGCCCCGCTTTACGGCGTTTCACTTTACGGCGTTCCGCTAATACGGTCATTTCAAATTATGACCAAAACTCGCTATACCTGACTTTCTAATACGGTCACCACGCCCCACCCTGTTTGTTTACATTCTTCGTGAGCTCAGTAAGCACTAAGTCTCTCCATTTTGTCTGGAAACTCCAAAATTTCAAATGTTTTTAAAAGTTATTTCATATTTTATATATACTCTGATAATTATACTTATGTATACCTGTACTTAAATAAACTTACATACTGTGCTGGTATGCAGGTACACATTAAAATCAGTAAGAGTGTCTTATGTCTCCAGACGTCATATTAGTAATGATAATAATCATCGAGTTTCATTTAAATGTCGTATATTACGTTAATATACACTTTTTCATTAATCCATCTATGATATTTTTTCAAAATTATAAACACGATACATAACATAAAAAGATGATAAATACACCCCACAATAGAATAAATAAACAAATATGAGATGTGGTAGCAGACGACTTGCACAAGTGACGCCATATTAGAAATGATAATAATAATAATCACCGAGTCTCATTAAATGTTGTATATTACGTTAATATACACATTTTCATTAATCCATCCGTGATATTTTTTTTCAAAATTATATAATAAACACGATACATAACATAAAAAGATGATAAATACACCCTACAATAGAATAAATAAACAAATATGAGATGTGGTAGCCAGATAACTTGTACAAGTGATGCCAAGAATAACATTTTCTCTAATCTAACATAAGAGAAAGTGTGTTACTGGGGGTAACTGTAGAAAATTATTCCTTTCGTATGTAAGTAAGTTTATTCAGGTATACACAAATACAGTTACATAGATTATCATACATAACATGTGTAGAGAACCCAGGATAACCCAAAAAAGTCAGAGTGACCTATTTCCATTGCCTTCACTCAGAGCATCATTTCTTCTCAAAATGATGTTACATGAGAATGGGAGTGTTGTTCTTTATTTATTCTACCGTATCAATGTAGAGACAACCTGTACACTATGTAACTTGTACACAAACCAGACGTGTACACTTTTTGTTTACAAAACTTATCTTCGCCTGGTTTGTTTACACAACTCTGCGCCTGTCCTCTCTCATGCACTCATTCTTTCTCTCTCTCATTTATTCGTTTTATCTCATTTACTTACTCCTGACCCTACATTAAGACTACAAATATTTTAAGGTAAGTAATGAGTGCACTATGTGTGTATTGTACTTTATTGTTTTTTGATGCCTGGTTCTATTGCTAACTTAATATATGTTAGTGTAAACTTGTTATCTAGTGTTTGTATGCATTTGTAAGTGGGGAAAAAAAAGGGTGTTCCACTTTATGATGGTTTCCACTTTACGGTGGTAGCCTGGAACCTAACCAGCTGTATAAGTGGGGCCCTACTGTATAAGCACTTAGGGAAATGGGCAGCTATCAGGTCTGATCCAAGTAAGGGAAGGACAGGTACAAATCCATGCATTATGGAAACCCCTCTGAGGGGGGATACTGAGAAAAATTTAAAATAACAGACCGAGCTAAACTGAATAATCATGGTACAGTTGACCATTGAACAATACAGGGCTTAGGGGTGCTGATCTCCCAAGCAGTCGAAAATCAGCACACAACCTTTAACTCCTTGAAAACTTTACTACTAATACCCAAATGTTGACTGGAAGCTTTACCAATGTTACATGTATTATATAATGTATTCTTTATAAAGCGGAACCTCCACTAACGAGTTTATCCATTCCATGACCTTGCTCGCATCTGGATTTGCTCATTTGCAGAGCCAATTTTCCTCATTTAAATTGAATGAAATTGAATTACACATGTAATGCATTCCAGTGGAATTCCAGGCACCATAAAATATTTCAATAATTTCCTTAATATCAACTTTATGGCTTATATATGTACACATGAATAAAGACCACCTGCTACTAACAGGAGATTTCAACAAACTTTCTACACAACCAGGACCCACAAGTAACCAAATTCACAAACACTGAGCAACTGCCTGTTGCTACCAACAATATCTAAACTTACAAGAATCACCGAGACAAGTATCTCCTTAATAGACCACATCTGGACTAACACCATATCCCCTTTAAAATCAGGCATAATCACAGACAACACTACAGACCACTACCCAACTTCTCTCATTTATTTATTAATTTGAACATGATACATAGAAGTACGAAGTACAGTGGTTAAGTGTAACATGCCAAAGCCCCTTGAATGCAGAGCATTATGGGCAGACTTAAAATTAACGAACTAATCTAGGTAAATTTTCACAAGACATTACTAAAGTAACCTTCAGACTACATAACAAGACAGTTGTTAACTTTATAGCAGCTATGAATAACATCAATTGGCAAAATGAGCTCAAAACATACAGATATGAATGTATAAATTTTCTAAAAAAAAAAAAAAAAACCATTGCCTTTACAACAAACATTGCATCCAAAAAACCCAAACAGATCACAGCAAAGAGATTGAATAGTCCCTGGCTAATGCCCAGCATCCTCAAATCCATTAACACAAAGCACAAATATGAAAAACAGTATAGAATGGGTCAAAAACCTAGAGAACAGTCTAAACATTGTCAGCTCTTACCAGCCTGATAAGATGTAAAAATTTTTATTATGAAAAGAGATTACATAACATCAAAGGTGATATGAAAAAGACCTGGAAAATTCTTGGAACCAAAAAGTTATCCAAAAACAAAATCAAACTAACAAAATCAGATGAACCCCTACTCACACCAACTGAAACAGCAAGCAGACAATATTTTCTTAACCATAGGAAAAAATCTAGCAAACAAAATACCAAACTCAAACGCCCATCCATCAGACTACTTCGTAGGTACCTACCCAAATACGCTATTCCTAGCTCCAACCAACCAACTAGAAGTCTTGCTCATCAACATCCTTATAAACAAGGCAGGAGACAAACAACTTGCCTACGTTTATGTACAAAAAAGCTTCAAGTATTGTCACCAATTATTGCAACACTTTTTAACAAATCCATTGAATCATCTACCTTCCCAACAATCCTCAAAATAGCGAGGGTCACTGCGATCCATAAAGGAGGTGACCAACCTGACTTGAATAACTATAAACCAATATCTAACTTACCATTGCTCTCTAAAATCTTTGAAAAATTAATTCATAGACGGATCTATTCCTACCTCGTCTCACACAACATATTAAACCCTTGTCAGTTTGGATTCAGGAATAATAAAAGGACAAATGATGTGATCATACACATGCTAGAACTAATATATACCGCACTCGAAAAGAAAGAAGTCCTGCTGGGCATTTTCACTGATTTACGTAAAGCTTTTGATACAATCAACCATGAACTTCTGTACTCTAAATTAATGCACTATGGTATCAGAGGTCACTCCCTCAACTACCTAAAGTCATACGTTAGTAGCAGAATTCAATATGTGTATGCAAATGGAGCAAACTCTTCCACCCAACCAATCACAGTAGGAGTCCCACAAGGAAGTGTCCTTGGACCATTCCTCTTTCTCATCTACATCAATGATTTACTGAATGCATCACAGCTACTCAAACCCATATTATTTGCAGATGACACTACATACGTCTTCTCCCACCCAAACCCAGTCATACTTGCCAACACTGTCAATGCCAAATTGCAGAAAATATCTGCCTGGATAATGACTAATAAACTTACCCTAAAAACTGATGAAACCTATTTCATTCAGTTTGGAAACAAAGCTGCAAATGATCCACCTAACACTAAATGGATCAGTCACAAGACTTGCAGAGGGAAAATTCCTAGGTATTCACCTTGGCAGTAGCCTTAAGTTCCAGACACGCATACAACAAATCAAGAAAATCTCTAAGACTGTAGGTATACTATCAAAGATAAGGTACTATGTTCCATAATCAGCTCTCCTGGCACTGTACCATTCACTCATATACCCTTACCTCACCTATGGAATTTGTGCATGGGGATCAACAACATTCAATCACCTAAGACCTCTAATAGCCCAGCAAAAGGCAGCAGTCAGAATGATAAATTCCCACTCCCGCCAGCATACTCCACCAATTTTCAAAAGTCTGAATCTGCTCACCATTAAGAACATCCATACTTATTCACGTGCCTACTACATACACAGAACAATACACACAAATATAAACCCTCCACTCAAACTTCTCACCAACCTTAGCAGGACGCATGACCATAACACAAGACAGATCTCTTTGATATACCTCGTGTCCATATCACACTGTAAAAATTATGTACATAAAGGGTCCCAAAATTTGCAGTTCATTACCAGAAGATACTAAAGTAACCCAGTCTGAAAATCAATTTAAGACTTCTCAAAAGCCACTTAATCACCCTAGACTAAATGCTAAATACTCAGTACACACATACTCACTTATGTATTCCCACATCATAATTTCAACAATTACTTTGAACCTTTTATCCATTTTTGACAGGAATATAATTGAATCATTGTTTTCACAAAAAGCATTTTTGAATATATGAATACTGTATATCTTTTGTCTTATATAAATTAGATTCACTTACAATTAATAATCTACTGTATAACGATGATATAATTAATATTCTACTGTACAAGTATGACATAATTCTTAGTGTTAAGTAGTCTGTAAGCCAATAATGTTAAGTCAGCCCACAATGCCTAAGCATAATAGAGGCTCTCTTTGCACTGCAACCCATAATTGTGAATACAAAATCTCAATGTACTATTTGCAAAGAATTTTTTTTTTGTTTGAATAAAAATTTAAAGTAGAAAGCAAGAGTAATATCAGAGGGGCCAGGAATGTCTGCATTGTTCATTCTGGACCCTATTTTTAAATTGTCATTTTTCAATTTTTGTGAAATTGGCCAAATTTCAAATTTCTGACCAAGTTATTAAGTAGTTAAAATTGGTAAATGTGCAGTTTCTTGTACTCTATAGAAAAAATGGAGTTCTAAAGAAATAGCTACGAGTTTGGTCGACTGGAACAATGGAAATAGCCGAAAATAGGGCTCAAAGTGGGTGAAATCGCCGATTCGTAAATATCACCGAGGTCGCTAACTTTGCAAGAGCGTAATTCCATCAGTTTTCCATCAAATGACATTCTTTTGGTGTCATTGCAATTGGGAAAAGATTCTCTATCATTTCATAAGAAAAAATTATTTTTTTCGGAAATTGTGCGACACCAGGAGACACCAGGATTTGGGGTTGCGACAGTCGAGGGGTTAAGCCAATAATAAGTCAACCACAAGCAGCAGTAGGCCTAATCACCCAGTCTGCTGCCAGACAACAGCCCCCCCTCCACTCTTCAATGGCCTAATCCTACTTACGATACAAAATAATCATTCATACTATTGTGCATAGTACATATAAAGGACAATAAATTCTAATATCAATCCTGCCTCTATAGTTTCAACAGAACTCACAGGCATAATACTGGACACAAATCTGATATTCCCTGCATCTGACTTCATGTTTGTAAAGCTCTATGTGCATGAAAAGGACCCAAAATTTGGAGAGAGAGAGAGAGAGAGAGAGACAGAGAGAGAGAGAGACAGAGAGAGAGAGAGAGAGAGAGAGAGAGAGAGAGAGAGAGAGAAAACTTATCTGTCTGCCAGCTGTTTCAAAACTAGTGTTAAAAAAACACCTTTCCCCTATTGTGATCCTAACTACAAATAATAATGCTCAACAATGCTTTTAACCTGTATCGTCCATCCTTGTTTATCATTCCATCTCGCGTACCTAGCTTCATCTTATTGTTGAATTTCTAAATACCTCTGACAGTATTTCAAAAACAATGTATGTATTCTTATTCTCATATACTTATAATTTAGTTTTAGGGCTGCCTGAAATGCCTTGCATAGCAATGGGCTTTATGAAGTACTTGTTATACACGTCACTCAATTTAGTTGTGTATTATACTGTATTTTCTTCTTCTCTTTTTTAGTAATTGTATACAGGAGAAGGGGTTACTAGCCCATTGCTCCCGGCATTTTAGTCGCCTCATACGACACGCATGGCTTACGGAGGAAAGATTCTTTTCCACTTCCCCATGGACAATAGAAGAAATAAAAAAGAACAAGAGCTATTTAGAAAAAGGAGAAAAACCTAGATGTATGTATATATATATATGCATGTGCGTGTCTGTGAAGTGTGACCAAAGTGTTAGTAGGAGTAGCAAGATATCCCTGTTATCTTAGCATGTTAAAAATAGGAGAGGAGAGTTATTAAATGGAGAGTTAGAGGTATTGGGAAGATGGAAGGAATATTTTGAGGAATTGTTAAATGTTGATGAAGATAGGGAAGCTGTGATTTCGTGTATAGGGCAAGGAGGAATAACATCTTGTAGGAGTGAGGAAGAGCCAGTTGTGAGTGTGGGGGAAGTTCGTGAGGCAGTAGGTAAAATGAAAGGGGGTAAGGCAGCCGGGATTGATGGGATAAAGATAGAAATGTTAAAAGCAGGTGGGGATATAGTTTTGGAGTGGTTGGTGCAATTATTTAATAAATGTATGGAAGAAGGTAAGGTACCTAGGGATTGGCAGAGAGCATGCATAGTTCCTTTGTATAAAGGCAAAGGGGATAAAAGAGAGTGCAAAAATTATAGGGGGATAAGTCTGTTGAGTGTACCTGGTAAAGTGTATGGTAGAGTTATAATTGAAAGAATTAAGAGTAAGACGGAGAATAGGATAGCAGATGAACAAGGAGGCTTTAGGAAAGGTAGGGGGTGTGTGGACCAGGTGTTTACAGTGAAACATATAAGTGAACAGTATTTAGATAAGGCTAAAGAGGTCTTTGTGGCATTTATGGATTTGGAAAAGGCGTATGACAGGGTGGATAGGGGGGCAATGTGGCAGATGTTGCAAGTGTATGGTGTAGGAGGTAGGTTACTGAAAGCAGTGAAGAGTTTTTACGAGGATAGTGAGGCTCAAGTTAGAGTATGTAGGAAAGAGGGAAATTTTTTCCCAGTAAAAGTAGGCCTTAGACAAGGATGTGTGATGTCACCGTGGTTGTTTAATATATTTATAGATGGGGTTGTAAGAGAAGTAAATGCGAGGGTCTTGGCAAGAGGCGTGGAGTTAAAAGATAAAGAATCACACACAAAGTGGGAGTTGTCACAGCTGCTCTTTGCTGATGACACTGTGCTCTTGGGAGATTCTGAAGAGAAGTTGCAGAGATTGGTGGATGAATTTGGTAGGGTGTGCAAAAGAAGAAAATTAAAGGTGAATACAGGAAAGAGTAAGGTTATGAGGATAACAAAAAGATTAGGTGATGAAAGATTGAATATCAGATTGGAGGGAGAGAGTATGGAGGAGGTGAACGTATTCAGATATTTGGGAGTGGACGTGTCAGCAGATGGGTCTATGAAAGATGAGGTGAATCATAGAATTGATGAGGGAAAAAGAGTGAGTGGTGCACTTAGGAGTCTGTGGAGACAAAGAACTTTGTCCTTGGAGGCAAAGAGGGGAATGTATGAGAGTATAGTTTTACCAACGCTCTTATATGGGTGTGAAGCGTGGGTGATGAATGTTGCAGCGAGGAGAAGGCTGGAGGCAGTGGAGATGTCATGTCTGAGGGCAATGTGTGGTGTGAATATAATGCAGAGAATTCGTAGTTTGGAAGTTAGGAGGAGGTGCGGGATTACCAAAACTGTTGTCCAGAGGGCTGAGGAAGGGTTGTTGAGGTGGTTCGGACATGTAGAGAGAATGGAGCGAAACAGAATGACTTCAAGAGTGTATCAGTCTGTAGTGGAAGGAAGGCGGGGTAGGGGTCGGCCTAGGAAGGGTTGGAGGGAGGGGGTAAAGGAGGTTTTGTGTGCGAGGGGCTTGGACTTCCAGCAGGCATGCGTGAGCGTGTTTGATAGGAGTGAATGGAGACAAATGGTTTTTAATACTTGACGTGCTGTTGGAGTGTGAGCAAAGTAACATTTATGAAGGGATTCAGGGAAACCGGCAGGCCGGACTTGAGTCCTGGAGATGGGAAGTACAGTGCCTGCACTCTGAAGGAGGGGTGTTAATGTTGCAGTTTAAAAACTGTAGTGTAAAGCACCCTTCTGGCAAGACAGTGATGGAGTGAATGATGGTGAAAGTTTTTCTTTTTCGGGCCACCCTGCCTTGGTGGGAATCGGCCGGTGTGATAATAAAAAAAAAAAAAAAATAAGGTAGTCCGTACCTTGAGATGAATACTGAAGAAAGGGAGGGAAAGCAGGGAAAACAAAATAATGAGGACACTCCTCATTAAACTTCATACATCAAAAACAATAACAATCTCTTGCACAGTATTACTTGACTATTACATATACTGTCATGAAGGTTGATGTGATTATGGAAAGCAAGCCTTGAATACGAATTTCATCACACTGGGATTTAAGAATGAAGATGAAGCATCAAGGATGAATGAGAAGCACATGTACAAATTGAGGAAGACAAGGCAGAATTTGCTCTTTAATTGCAGCTAATTCTGCAAATTTGCAATTAAACATACCAATGAAAGCACTGAAGGTACGTGTTGAAAACACAGGAATTTCTGGTCTGCAGTCCAAGATAAGACCACAGGGGTATTAAGTGATGCAGTTGTCTACCTGTTCCAAAATGTCCACTAAACACTGGAATGGAGGTATTTTTGAGTTCAACAGCTGGTCACACGAAAATGAGTCTGCAATAAAAACTTATTTATAGTATGGATGAACATTAAAAACTGTTTATATATTATCATTTAAAAAGATTTCTAATGATCTCTGTATTATTAGTTATATCTTGGGGCCTCATTTGTTGCAGTGTACCACATGCTTTATGTATATTACTGGTACAATCACATTCTACACATTCATTCTCAATTACAAGTTGCTAAAATAAATATAAAAGTGAAGTCAGAATGCAGAAAACTGGTCATGACAGGAAAGCAGTGAACACCTACCACACAGAGGATGGTTAGTTACGTTAGCACACAATGAAATGTAAACATACAGTAGGGCCCCACTTTGCAGTTTCGCCTTACGGCGTTCGGCTAATACTGCGATTTCAAATTATGACAAACTTTCTCTATGGCAAGCAGTCTTTCAAATATGGGGTGAGCCACCCAGTTTGTTAACAGATATGTGCTCACAGAGAATGTAATGTCATAATAACTCTTGGGCACATTAAATGTTTTACCTCAATTTGTAACATTTTAAAGTTAAGAATTAATTTAAGTCTGCCCAAAATGCCTAGCCATGCTAGGTGTTCTAGTGGCCCCCTCTGTAATTAGTATTTTACTACATGTAAACCACACAAAAACCAAATTCTGTAAACTCAGCATTGTAATCCTTAGAGAATAAACTTCAATTTGAATTTATTTTACGTCAATATAGACATTCATTAATCCATCTAATATTTTCTTCAAAATTATGTAACATTACATAGCATATGAACATGCTGTGTAGGTATATAGCCCAGGTGGACTACATACCTACATTATTATTATAATTAAAACCATAAGCATCTGGCTGGTTTGTTCACAAAACTCGTGCACCTATTACTCTCTCATGTGTGTTTCTCTCTCTCTCTCTCTCTCTCTCTCTCTCTCTCTCTCATGTACTCTCTCTGTTTAATCTTATTTACTCGCCTCATACCCTACATTAAGACTACAAATATTTTAAGGCAAGTAATGAGTGTACGTACTGTATATGCATTTCATCACTCCAGGCATATGTGGGTGGGGTGGCCAGATGGGATTACGATACCTACCACACTTGTATACCTACCTACCCTACTATTCACCTTGCACCCTATATTAAGACCAATAAGACAAAATATTTTAAGGTAAGAAATGAGTTTACCTGGAGAGAGTTCCGGGGGTCAACGCCCCCGCGGCCCGGTCTGTGACCAGGTCACCTGGTGGATCAGAGCCTGATCAACCAGGCTGTTACTGCTGGCTGCACGCAAACCAACGTATGAGCCACAGCCCGGCTGGTCAGGAACCGACTTTAGGTGCTTGTCCAGTGCCAGCTTGAAGACTGCCAGGGGTCTGTTGGTAATCCCCCTTATGTATGCTGGGAGGCAGTTGAACAGTCTCGGGCCCCTGACTTATTGTATGGTCTCTTAACGTGCTAGTGACCCCTGCTTTTCATTGAGGGGATGTTGCATCGTCTGCCAAGTCTTTTGCTTTCGTAGTGAGTGATTTTCGTTTGCAAGTTCGGTACTAGTCCCTCTAGGATTTTCCAGGTGTATATAATCATTTATCTCTCCCGCCTGCATTCCAGGGAATACAGGTTTAGGAACCTGAAGCGCTCCCAGTAATTGAGGTGTACACTAAATAAATTTTATTGCTCTAGGGCTCTTTAAATGCCAGTATATTATGTGTGGGTGGGGTTGGGCAGTTTGGCCTGGCTGGCTGCCATACCTACCACACCTAACTTCTTACAATAAACACTACTCACTTCTCACCCTACATTAAAACTACAAATATTTTGAGGTAAGTAATGTGTGTATTGTGTAATTTACTTTGTTTTTTCATGCCTTGTTCCGCTGCTAACTTAATACATATGTTAGGGTAAACTTATTATCCAACATTTATGAGTAAAAAAAAATGGCATTCTGCTTTCCGGCGATGTCTGCTTTTCAGCAGTAGCCTGGAACCTAACCTGCCATATAAGTGGGGCCCTACTGTATAGAAAACAACAAGTCGGCCGTCTCCCACCGAGGCAGGGTGACCCAAAAAAGAAAGAAAATCCCCAAAAAGAAAATACTTTCATCATCATTCAACACTTTCACCACACTCACACATATCACTGCTTTTGCAGAGGTGCTCAGAATACAACAGTTTAGAAGCATATATGTATAAAGATACACAACATATCCCTCCAAACTGCCAATATCCCAAACCCCTCCTTTAAAGTGCAGGCATTGTACTTCCCATTTCCAGGACTCAAGTCCGACTATATGAAAATAACCGGTTTCCCTGAATCCCTTCACTAAATATTACCCTGCTCACACTCCAACAGATCGTCAGGTCCCAAGTACCATTCGTCTCCATTCACTCCTATCTAACACGCTCACGCACGCTTGCTGGAAGTCCAAGCCCCTTGCCCACAAAACCTCCTTTACCCCCTCTCTCCAACCCTTTCGAGGACGACCCCTACCCCGCCTTCCTTCCCCTATAGATTTATATGCTTTCCATGTCATTCTACTTTGATCCATTCTCTCTAAATGACCAAACCACCTCAACAACCCCTCTTCTGCCCTCTGACTAATACTTTTATTAACTCCACACCTTTTCCTAATTTCCACACTCCGAATTTTCTGCATAATATTTACACCACACATTGCCCTTAGACAGGACATCTCCACTGCCTCCAACCGTCTCCTCGCTGCTGCATTTACCACCCAAGCTTCACACCCATATAAGAGTGTTGGTACTACTATACTTTCATACATTCCCTTCTTTGCCTCCATAGATAACATTTTTTGACTCCACATATACCTCAACGCACCACTCACCTTTTTTCCCTCATCAATTCTATGATTAACCTCATCCTTCATAAATCCATCCGCCGACACGTCAACTCCCAAGTATCTGAAAACATTCACTTCTTCCATACTCCTCCTCCCCAATTTGATATCCAATTTTTCTTTATCTAAATCATTTGATACCCTCATCACCTTACTCTTTTCTATGTTCACTTTCAACTTTCTACCTTTACACACATTCCCAAACTCATCCACTAACCTTTGCAATTTTTCTTTAGAATCTCCCATAAGCACAGTATCATCAGCAAAAAGTAACTGTGTCAATTCCCATTTTGAATTTGATTCCCCATAATTTAATCCCACCCCTCTCCCAAACACCCTAGCATTTACTTCTTTTACAACCCCATCTATAAATATATTAAACAACCATGGTGACATTACACATCCCTGTCTAAGACCTACTTTTACCGGGAAGTAGTCTCCCTCTCTTCTACACACCCTAACCTGAGCCTCACTATCCTCATAAAAACTCTTTACAGCATTTAGTAACTTACCACCTATTCCATATACAGGAGGGCCCCGCTTTACGGCGTTTCACTTTACGGCGTTCCGCTAATACGGTCATTTCAAATTATGACCAAAACTCGCTATACGGCTCCCCCCACCTGACTTTCTAATACGGTCACCGTGCCCCACCCTGTTTGTTTACATTCTCCGTGAGCTCAGTAAGCACTAAGTCTCTCCATTTTGTCTGGAAACTCCAAAATTTCAAATGTTTTTAAAAGTTATTTCATATTTTATATATACTCTGATAATTATACTTATGTATACCTGTACCTAAATAAACTTACATACTGTGCTGGCATGCAGGTACACATTAAAATCAGTAAGTGTCTTATGTCTCCAGACGTCATATTAGTAATGATAATAATAATCATCGAGTCATTTAAATGTCGTATATTACGTTAATATACACATTTTCATTAATCCATCTATGATATTTTTTTCAAAATTATATAATAAACACGATGCATAACATATAAATAAGATAAATACACCCCACAGTAGAATAAATAAACATAAATGTGAGATGTGGTAGCAGACGACTTGCACAAGTGACGCCATATTAGAAATGATAATAATAATAATAACAATACTCACCGAGTCTCATTAAATGTCGTATATTACGTTAATATACACATTTTCATTAATCCATCCATGATATTTTTTTCAAAATTATATAATAAACACGATACATAACATAAAAAGATGATAAATACACCCCACAATAGAATAAATAAACATAAATATGAGATGTGGTAGCCAGATATCTTGTACAAGTGACGGCAAGAATAACATTTTCTCAAATCTAACATAAGAGAAAATGTCTTACAGGGGGTATCTGTAGAAAATTATTTCTTTTGTATGTAAGTAAGTTATTCAGGTATACACAAATACAGTTACATAGATTATCATACATAACAGCATATGTGTAGAGAACCTAGGATAACCCAAAAAAGTCAGTGTGACTTATTTCCATTGCCTTCACTCAGAGCTTCATTTCTTCTCAAAATGATGTTACATGAGAATGGGAGTGTTCTTCTTTATTAATTCTACCGTATCAATGTAGAGACAACCTGTACACAATGTAACTTGTACACAAACCAGACGTGTACACTTCGTTTGTTTACAAAACTTACGTTCGCCTGGTTTGTTTACATAACTCTGCGCCTGTCCCCTCTCATGTACTCATTCTTTCTCTCTCTCATTTATTCGTTTTATCTCATTTACTTACTCCTGACCCTACATTAAGACTACAAATATTTTAAGGTAAGTAATGAGTGAACTGTATATACATTTTATCGCTCTGGGATGCTTAAATATCATAGAATAGTATGTGTGGGTGGGGTGGCCTGGTATGGTAGCCTGGCTGACTACCATACATACCACACTTGATTTCTTACAATAAATACTACTTGTCTCACCCTAGATTAAGACTATAAATATTTTAAGGTAAGTAATGAGTGCACTATGTGTGTATTGTACTTTTTTATTGTTTTTTGATGCCTGGTTCTATTGCTAACTTAATATATGTTAGTGTAAACTTGTTATCTAGTGTTTGTATGCATTTATAAGTGGAAAAAAAGGGTGTTCCACTTTACGGCGGTTTCCGCTTTACGGCGGTAGCCTGGAACCTAACCTGCCGTATAAGTGGGGCCCTACTGTACACTTAACCTGATACCTCATTTTTTCTTCTCCCTCTTCCCCTTTCCTCTTTCCTTTTTTGTCTTTCTTGTTGCGTGTTTCTGTTCCTTCATTATTTATTTCATCACTTCCCCTTCCCCCCACCTCTGTGCACTTGCTCTCCCTCTATGGGCACCTAGCTCCTTGCAGTGCTCCCCTTTACATTTGACTGGCTCCTACTACTACTACCACCACCACCACCACCACCAATACCACCACTATTACTACTACCACCACCACCACCTAGAAAGAGTTGTTGCTGTTGTAAAATTCTTCTCTCTAAGAGAACTTGCTTTCCGTGGAGAAAATGAGGTTTTTGGTTCGGAAAACAATGGCAATTTCCTAGGGATCATAGAAATGTTAGCACAATTCGATCCATTCTTTGCAAATCATGTGTCACGCCTTGGGAATGAAGGAAGATGCACTGTATCTTACATGTCATCTACTATATACAATGAATTTATTGAACTGATGACTAAGAAGGTCCTCAATAACATCATAGCAGCTGTGAAAACTGCAAAATACTTTGCAATAAGTGTAGATTCAACACCAGATATTTCACACACAGATCAATTGACATTCATTGTTCGCTTTGTTGACTCCAGTGGTAAGCCTGTAGAGCGCTTTATAAAATTCATTCCTCTTTCAGGCCATGATGGGGAAACAATGATGAATGTAGTACTGGATACTCTGCTTGAACATGATCTCTCTATTATGGATTGCCGTGGCCAGAGCTACAACAATGCAAGTAACATGTCGGGTAAATATAATGGATTGCAAGCCCGTATCAAGCAAATCAACCCACTTGCTGAAAATGTGCCCTGCTCAGCACATTCTCTTAATCTTGTTGGGTCGTGTGCTGCGGAGTGTTGTGTCGCTGCAGTTTCATTTTTTGGACTTTTACAAGCACTTTTTCTCTGCTTCAACGCATCAGTGGAGTATACTCAAGTCAACCATTCATGGAGATGTCATCAAATCATTAACAACAACAAGGTGGTCAGCGCAGCATGATGCAACACATGCTTTGAAAGACAGCTTTGCTGAAATACATTCTGCTTTGATCCAAATAGCAGAGGATGAAGACCAGACAGCAACTACAAGAAGCGAAACAGCCAGCTTAGCATCAAAATTGGAAGATTTTGAATTGGCCTTACTCTGTGTGCTTTGGGACTGTATACTGGAACGGTTAAATGCCACGAACAAGACACTTCAGAAAATTGAAATGGCTACTTGTGCTAACCTCTATGCAGGCTTAGTGGAATTTGTAAGCTCACTTCGCAATGATGAAGCTTTTGAAATGTTTGAAGAGAAAGCTCAACTGCTGGTGAAAGACTACAGTTACCAGGCAGATCATCAGCGGTCAAGGAAGAGGAAATGCAATTTTGAAGAGCCAGACAATGAAATTGTGTTGCTACCAAGGCAGAAATGTAAGACAGCTACATACTTCGTCATTCTGGATTCACTGATTACAGAATTGGTGAAAAGAAATCTACCAGAATCTCAATAACAAGTTTGGATTTCTATTCAAAATTACTACTATGCCAGATGCAGAATTGAGAGCTGCATTAAAGTTGCAACAACACCTTTCAGCAGATGTTCAGGACACATTTGTTGAAGAAATAGTTCATTTTTCTGGGTATATGAATCAGATTAAAGCTCCACCTGAAAAATGTGCGCCCTCAGCTGCTTTGAAATATTTAAGAAATGCAGGTATCTCAGAAACCTTCCCTAATGTTGACAGTGTATTGCCTTTACCTAACACTTCCAGCTACTAACTGCGAAGGAGAACGTTCATTTTCTGTTTTGAAAAGAGTGAAAAACCAGCTCCGTTCAACAATGAGCCAAGACAAATTGTGTAACCTAGCCTTGTTGACCATTGAGTCTGATCTAACAAGAAATATTGATTTTCAGAATATAACTGATTTTGCCAATATGAAATCCAGAAAAAAGTTTATTTAAGAAGTGCCTGTGAATATAAACAATTCTTTACTTTTTTGAGTTTATATGATTTGATAGTCTTATGCATGATGCAATGATGATAATGGTCAGTGATTTATAAAGGGAATAATAGTGCTGTAGTGGTTATGCCACTAGTGGTACATGTCACTACTTTAATAGCCTAATCTAGTAATACTATGCTGTCTTGAGTTTATTCTCTTTAAAATGCATGATTTAACAAGATAGTTATAATGGCTGTTGGTAAATAGTTTTGGTTGTCTTTATGTACTTTCCCTATTAAATTTAATCTAAATAGCCAGAATGTATTTAATTAGACCTTAAACAGGCTCACACCGATCCCCACCCCCCCACCCCCAAGCTGGAAGGGGTCGCTTCGCTTACCCATAACTCAAAGGGGCCCCGCCAATCTGAATAGCCTAGGGCCCGGAGACTTCTTAATCTGGCCCTGTACACCCCTCTAGGTTTTCTATTTTCTTGCTAGTTCTTTTTTATTTCCTCTCATCTCCATGGGGAAGTGGAACAGAAGCGTTTCACTTTACGGCGTTCCGCTAATACGGTCATTTCAAATTATGACCAAAACTCGCTATATGCCTCCCCCCACCAGACTTTCTAATACGGTCACCGCGCCCCACCCTGTTTGTTTACATTCTTCGTGAGCTCAGTAAGCACTAAGTCTCTCCATTTTGTCTGGAAACTCCAAAATTTCAAATGTTTTTAAAAGTTATTTCATATTTTATATATACTCTGATAATTCTACTCATGTATACCTGTACTTAAATAAACTTACATACTGTGCTGGCATGCAGGTACACATTAAAATCAGTAAGAGTGTCTTATGTCTCCAGACGTCATATAAGTAATGATAATAATAATCATCGAGTCTCATTTAAATGTCGTATATTACGTTAAATACACATTTTCGTTAATCCATCTATGATATTTTTTTCAAAATTATATAATAAACACGATACATAACATAAAAAGATGATAAATACACCCCACAATAGAATAAATAAACATAAATATGAGATGTGGTAGCAGACGACTTGCACAAGTGATGCCATATTAGAAATGATAATAATAATAATAATAATCACCGAGTCTCATTAAATGTGGTATATTACGTTAATATACACATTTTCATTAATCCATCCATGATATTTTTTTCAAAATTATATAATAAACACGATACATAACATAAAAAGATGATAAATACACCCTACAATAGAATAAATAAACATAAATATGAGATGTGGTAGCCAGATAACTTGTACAAGTGACGCCAATTATTATTATTATTATAATCAATGGGGTATTATTATTATTATAATCAAAAAAGAAGCGCTAAGCCACAAGGGCTATACAGCGCTGCAGGGTAGGGAAGGAAGCAAGGGAATTGGATGGCAGAAGGGAGGGGGGATGATCAGCAGGTTACAGAAAACAGCGGGGCAGGGGATAGTACGGGGGTAGAGGGTAGCAAGAGATTGAAGTAGAAAGGGCTGAAAGTATCAGAATTTGTGAAGTAAGTCAGTCGTTGTCAAAAAGTCAATGAGAGAGTCCGGATGAAAGGTGGGTCCATCAGCGAGAAGGGAAGGTAAAGAGAGAGCAGCGGGGCGAAGACGACGACAGAGGTAAATTCTGCGTGCTCGTTGATAAAGTGGGCAGTCCAACAGAATGTGGCTGACTGATAATGGAGCTTGGCAATTCTCACAGAGAGGAGCAAGACGCCTCTCCATGAGATATCCATGAGTAAGACGAGTATGGCCAATGCGAAGACGGGAGAGAGTAGTCTCCCAACCTCGACACTGGTGATAAGAAGACGGCCAGTAACCTATACTCGGTTTAATAGACTGAAGTTTGTTGCCGAGCATAGTAGACCAACGTTGTTGCCAACGGGTGTGAAGGTGGGAAGATATTACAGCAAAATAGTCCGTACATGGAATACCTCTATAAGAAACTGGTAGGTCATGTACTGCTGACCGCGCAGCAGTGTCTGCCTGTTCATTGCCCTGTACGTCAACATGACCAGGGACCCAACAAAAAACAATATCTTTATGCTTGGTAAAGATGCGGCGTAGCCAAAGTTGGATACGGAGGACTAAGGGGTGAGGTGTATCAAATTTTTGTATAGCCTGTAAAGCACTAAGGGAGTCTGAGACAACCACAAATGATGACACAGGCATAGATGCAATACGGATAAGTGCTGTAAGGATGGCATATAATTCAGCAGTAAAAATACTAGCCGAAGATAGTAAATGCCCTTGTACGACGCTGTCCGGAAACACTGCTGCGAATCCTACGCCGTCAGAAGACTTAGAGCCATCTGTGTACACAGCAATGGCATGAGAATGAGAGTGAAAGTGGTCAAGAAAAAGAGAGCGGGAAGCGACCGTAGACAGTTGGGCTTTCGAGCAAGGGAGGGAGAAAGAACAGACTCGAACAGCTGGAACTTCCCAGGGGGGTAGGGAAAAGTGAGATGCTACATGTACATAGAAAGGTGGTAGTTGAAGAGAAGACAAGAGCGAATGAAGGCGAAGAGAGAAGGGACGGAGTAAGCAGGGGCGGCGAACAAATAAAGAATGTCTACTAATATCAGTGACCATTCTATAAATGGAAGGATTGCGGAGATCATGAGAGCGTACATAGTAGCGCAGGCAATGGGCATCACGGCGATCGGATAAGGATGGAACGTTCGCTTCTGCATAGAGGCTTTCGACAGGGGAAGAGCGAAAAGCACCAAGGCATAAACGTAATCCTTGGTGATGAATGGGGTTAAGGCTAGAGAGAGTAGCAGGAGATGCCGCTGAATAGATCTGGTCACCATAATCAAGTTTCGATAAAATAAGGGTGGAATGTAGGTGAAGGAGGGTTCGACGATCAGCTCCCCACGAAAGATGAGCAAGGGTTTTAAGAAGGTTCAGCCGGCTGTGACAAGTTGCCTTCAGAGAGGTAATGTGAGGTTTCCAGGATAACCTACGATCAAAGAGGAGGCCCAGAAACTTGACTGTATCACGTTCAGGGATACGGGAGCCATAGAGGTACAAAGGATGATCGGAGATGACAGAGCGTCTAGTGAAAGTGATTTGGTGGGTTTTAGTGCTGGAAAATTTAAACCCATGTGTGGTGGCCCAATTGGAAACACGGTCGACTGCATGTTGGAGAGAAACTGTAAGGAGGTGACAGTCAGCGCCTGCACAGGCAATAGCGAAGTCATCAACATAGAGTGATGACCAAATATTTGATGGAAGACTAGAGGCCAAATCATTAATAGCAAGGAGAAAAAGTGTTGTGCTCAGAACACATCCCTGGGGGACACCTTCAGCTTGGATAAAGTCCGGGGAGAGCACATTATTAACCCGAACACGGAAATGCCTGTCAGTTAAAAAGTTCTTAAGGAAGGATGGTAGATTGCCTCGAAGGCCTAAGGAGTGGGCTTGGGCTAAAATATTATACCTCCAAGTTGTGTCATATGCCTTCTCAAGGTCAAAAAATATGGCAATAACTGAGTGGTTATTCGCAAAGGCATTACGAACATACGTATCCAAGCGCAGTAAGGGGTCTATGGTAGAACGTCCCTTACGAAAGCCATATTGACGAGTGGAGAGACTGTTGTGTGTCTCTAAATACCACACTAAACGTCTATTTACTAGACGTTCCATTACTTTGCAAACTGCACTGGTAAGAGCAATGGGACGATAGTGGGAGGTTTCATGTCCCGTAGTGCCTGGTTTGCGGAAAGGGAGAACAATGGCGGATTTCCACAGCTGTGGAAGAACTCCTTGTGACCAAATAAGATTGTAAAGGCGTAATAGGACTGCAAGGGCTGACTGATGTAAATGTTGTAGCATACGAATATGAATGTCGTCGGGCCCAGCTGCCGATGATCGACAAGCTGAGAGTGTTGCCTCCAGTTCTTGAAGTGTAAAAGGCACATTATACTGTTCTTCTCTGAGAGAAGAAAAGTCCAAGGGTGCTAACTCTCTGGCAGACTTTGAGGAAAGAAATGAGGGGCATAGATGGAGTCCCTGAGAAATACGGACCAGATGATTGCCAATTTCATTGGCAACATCTAGTGGGTTTGCTATATCAACACCGGCAACCCGCAGAACAGGAGCCGGGTCAGGAGAATATTTACCACTCAGTTTTCGTACTTTTTTCCAGACTGCACTCATAGAGGAAGCAGAGGTGATGGTGGAGACATAATCTCGCCAGCAAGTGCGTTTAGCGTCACGGATGACACGGCGAGCGATCGCACGCTTCTGTTTAAAATCAAGGAGTCGCTCTGTGGTTCTATTGTACCGGTACCTGCCCCATGCAGCGCGTTTCAAACGTACTGCACGAGCACAAGCAGGAGACCACCAAGGCACGCATTTCTGAGAATGCCTGCCCGAAGTTTGGGGTATAGAATGAGAAGCTGCGGTGAAAACGGAGGACGAGAAGAGGTGTAAAAGCTCATCGATGGAGGACGAAGAAGGAACCTCTTTAAAAACAGTTAGGTGTGAGTAAAGGTTCCAATTTGCCCGATTAAATTGCCAGCGTGGGGTGCGAAGAGGTGGCGAATATGAAGGGGAAGTAAGAATGATTGGGAAATGATCACTGTCATGTAAGTCCGGGAGAACAGACCAAGTGAAGTCTAATGCGGCGGAGGAAGAGCAGATTGAGAGATCGATGCAAGAGAGAGTATGAGTCCGAGGATCAAAATGGGTGTGAGTACCTGTATTTAAAACATGGAGGGGGTGGGTGGCAAGAAAAGCCTCTAACTGAATTCCACGGGAATCACAGTGAGACCCCCCCAGAGGAAATGGTGGGCATTAAAATCACCAAGTAACAGAATCGGTGGCGGTAATGACGAAACAAGGAAGGCAAAATCCGGAATAGATAATGCCCGAGAAGGAGAGAGATATAAAGAACAGAGCGTATACCACCTATGTAAGTGGATACGGGCTGCTGTGTAATGCAGCGAAGTATGAACAAATAGCTGATGGTACGGAATATCAGTGCGGAGAAGAAGGGCACTTTCATTAAAGGTCCCATCAGGAAAAGGATCTGAAGAATACAATAAATTATAGCCTGAGATGTGAGAAATAACAGCAGAGTGTAATTTTGGTTCCTGTAAGCAAACACCAACAGGGGCAAACTGGGAGAGTAACATCTGAAGCTCACCCCGATTACCCCTGAGGCCGCGTATATTCCACTGTAAATAGGCCATGATTGGCAATGATAAAGATACTTGAAATCCGCAGGTAAGGGTTCCTACGGACTAGAAGGGTTAGAAAAGTCCACATGCGGAGGCAGTGGAAAATGTTCAAGCAGCGAAGGAACGGTGCGCTGTGAAGAAAGGAGTTGCGCAGATGGAGCAGAGGAGAGAGAAAGAGCGGAAGGTGGATCAGTGTCCATTGATGGTTTGGTCTCTGCAATATATTCAGAGATTGCTTCAAGTGTTTCGGAATTCAGAGATGTCGTATGGGAGACAATATTGGGAATGGTAGGGGGAGGATGAGTAAAGATTGGAACTGTATTGGACTGTACCAAGGTAGGGGGGGGCGAAAGGGTGGAGGGAACTGGAGAAGCGTGGCAGGGGACAGAGGAGGCAGGAACCTGGGAGGTGGCAGAAGAGGAAGAAACTTGGGAGGGAACAGGGGAGGAAGGTACATTACGAGGAGGAGGGTGAACCTCTGCACTTGTAACTGAGCCAGTGAGAGGGGAAGAACTAGGGACAGAGACAGGGAGGGTAAAATGAGGAGGTGGAAGATGGGTAGGAGGTGTTACCGGACCTTTTTTTGACTTTTGAGAAGTAGAGGGACGATTGGGAGGAGGTGTCGTACGAGGTCTCGTCGATACTGAGGCTTGTGAGAGAGAACTCGAAGAAGCGAGATTAGACTGAGGCGTTGAAGTAGGGACGTCTGAGCCGAGGACAGCAAAAGGATTAGATACAGGAGTGATTATGGGAGAGGTAACCACAGAGGTGGGTGTAGAAGATGGGATACCAGAAGTGGGGGGACGTTTTGAAACACGGGAATAAGAAACACGTGGGAGTCTCCCTTGGAGGCGGAGATGAGAAACTGCCATGGCATAAGGGAGACCTTCTGTCTCTTTGAGGTAACGGATTTCCCGCTCGTTTAAATAGACCTGACAACGGCGAGAGTACGAAGGGTGAGCCTCATGACAGTTAAGGCAAGAGGGAGATCGATTGCAAGACGTATTAGAATGGTCATCGGCACCACAGACTGGGCATTCGGCGATAGATCTGCAATATTTCGCTGGATGGCCAAATCGCCAGCAATTTCTACACTGTTGTGGTGTAGGGATCACCTTTCGAACTTGTAACCGATGTCCTGCTATATAAACTGAGGATGGGAGTTCTCGGCTGTCAAAAGTTAAACGAGCCACATTGCTAGGGTATCGTCTCCGCCCACGGGCAGGAAGAACGTAAGTGTCTACCTTGAGGATTGGGAGATCTTGGAGTTCCAGCTGTTCTAGAATGTCAGTGCCACATGTCTGGAAATTTCGTTGAACTATGGTATGGGGCAGAATGACGGTACCACTACAAGAATTGAGGGAATGATGTTTTTCAAGAGTGACAGGAACAGTATCGATATGGGAAAGACGAGAGAGCTCATGAGCCTGGGTAGCATTCTGTACGGTAATGATGCGCGTACCGCTCTTAAGAGCATGAAAAGAAATATCTTTACCAACATGGCATAGGAGTGCCTTGCCAATACTATGGTCAGAAAGATAGGCAGTAGAGGAAGTTGGTCGTAAAGTGAAGAATTTAGTCCACTGTTCAGTCTGAAACTGAGCGTGGAAAGGTAGTGAAGGACGTGTCGATCGTTTCTGAGAAGAACGAGAAGGTGGAGAAGTATCATCAGCAGGTAATTGTCATTGGCGTTTAGGCGTGGGACCAGAGTTGGTCCGACGTGGAACGGGTCGGCGATTTGAAAATTGCCGCACCGTAGAGGGAGAGGCCGGAAGCATAGTCAGAGGAGAGCGAAGGTCCGATAAATCGAAGGAGTCAGTCGAGGCCTCAGTACCTGAAGCGGGTGAGGAAATAGCACCGGCAATAGGTACAGAGGCATGAGGAATGTCTGAAGAGTGGTCCAAAGACGAGGCGGGGTCAGAACGGGGTGCGGTATCAAGAAGGGGCCTGGGGGTACCAGGTTCATGGACTAGGGCTGCCATGGTTAGGTTACTTCTTTCTTTTTGTTTTTAAGAAAAAAAAGAAAGAAAAGAAAATAAAAATAAAAAAAAGAAAAAAAAAGGGGGGACCGGGGAGGGATAGGTCCTAGGAAGAATGAAAGGGCCAGAAATCTCCCTCCGCGCCCAAGAGGATCTCAGCACCGCAAGTAGCGCAGATGCAGCATGGAACCCGTGCCATACCCTACCCATCATGCTAGTAAACTAACAATCCGGGATAGCAACCTCACATCTGCCGAGCTACCTCGGTGGACAAAAGAGAGGGCGGCCGGATATCCACCACAAAGCATACCTCCTTCGGCCACCACCCCCGGAATCCGAAAGGTGGCTTCCAGAGATACACTCGTCGCCCGAAAGACACCCAAAGCTACTCCGGGATACAGGAGAGGGATCGGGACATCCCCAGGCAATCCAGATTCCACGGCAAACTACGCCACCGCTAAGAACCTCAACGGAATGGGATGGACCCCGGTATCCTTTCCTCTACCTAGGAACTAGCGTGCCTGTGGGAGAAATCCCAAAGGACAAAAAAAGGAAGGGCAAAAGGGAGGGGTGGGGAGGGGGAGGAGGAAAGGAAAAAGGGGAGGATGGGGAGGATGGGATAGGGGAGGGGAGATTGGGGGGTAATTAGGTTCGGTCTGAGGAAGAAGACCGATAGGTCTAATTCCTCAGACCAAGAGCCTCTTCACCACGCCAAGGAGCCCCCCTTGAAGAGGAACATATGTGTAGAGAACCTAGGATAACCCAAAAAAGTCAGAGTGACTTATTTCCATTGCCTTCACTCAGAGCATCATTTCTTCTCAAAATGATGTTACATGAGAATGGGAGTGTTCTTCTTTATTTATTCTACAATATCAATGTAGAGACAACCTGTACACAATGTAACTTGTATACAAACCAGACGTGTACACTTCGTTTACAAAACTTACCTTCGCCTGGTTTGTTTACATAACTCTGCGCCTGTCCTCTCTCATGCACTCATTCTTTCTCTCTCTCATTTATTCGTTTTATCTCATTTACTTACTCCTGACCCTACATTAAGACTACAAATATTTTAAGGTAAGTAATGAGTGAATTAATAGACCACATCTGGACTAACACCATATCCCCTTTAAAATCAGGCATAATCACAGACAACACTACAGACCACTACCCAACTTCTCTCATTTATTTATTTATTTATTAATTTGAACATGATACATAGAAGTACGAAGAAGTACAGTGGTTAAGTGTAACATGCCAAAGCCCCTTGTATGCAGAGCATTATGGGCAGACTTAAAATTAACTAATTAACTAATCTAGGTAAATTTTCACAAGACATTACTAAAGTAACCTTCAGACTACATAACAAGACAGTTGTTAACTTTATAGCAGCTATGAATAACATCAATTGGCAAAATGAGCTCAAAACATACAGATATGAAGGAATAAATTTTCTAAAAAAAAAAAAAAAAAAAAAAAAAAAAAAAAAAAAAAAAAAACCACCATTGCCTTTACAACAAACATTGCCCCCAAAAAACCCAAACAGATCACAGCAAAGAGATTGAATAGTCCCTGGCTAATGCCCAGCATCCTCAAATCCATTAACACAAAGCACAAATATGAAAAACAGTATAGAATGGGTCAAAAACCTAGAGAACAGTCTAAACATTGTCAGCTCTTACCAGCCTGATAAGATGTAAAAATTTTTATTATGAAAATAGATTACATAACATCAAAGGTGATATGAAAAAAACCTGGAAAATTCTTGGAACCAAAAAGTTATCCAAAAACAAAATCAAACTAACAAAATCAGATGAACCCCTACTCACACCAACTGAAACAGCAAGCAGACAATATTTTCTTAACCATAGGAAAAAATCTAGCAAACAAAATACCAAACTCAAACGCCCATCCATCAGACTACTTCGTAGGTACCTACCCAAATACGCTATTCCTAGCTCCAACCAACCCACTAGAAGTCTTGCTCATCAACATCCTTATAAACAAGGCAGGAGACAAACAACTTGCCTACGTTTATGTACAAAAAAGCTTCAAGTATTGTCACCAATTATTGCAACACTTTTTAACAAATCCATTGAATCATCTACCTTCCCAACAATCCTCAAAATAGCGAGGGTCACTGCGATCCATAAAGGAGGTGACCAACCTGACTTGAATAACTATAAACCAATATCTAACTTACCACTGCTCTCTAAAATCTTTGAAAAATTAATTCATAGACGGATCTATTCCTACCTCGTCTCACACAACATATTGAACCCTTGTCAGTTTGGATTCAGGAATAATAAAAGGACAAATGATGTGATCATACACATGCTAGAACTAATATATACCGCACTCGAAAAGAAAGAAGTCCTGCTGGGCATTTTCACTGATTTACGTAAAGCTTTTGATACAGTCAACCATGAACTTCTGTACTCTAAATTAATGCACTATGGTATCAGAGGTCACTCCCTCAACTACCTAAAGTCATACCTTAGTAGCAGAATTCAATATGTGTATGCAAATGGAGCAAACTCTTCCACCCAACCAATCACAGTAGGAGTCCCACAAGGAAGTGTCCTTGGACCATTCCTCTTTCTCATCTACATCAATGATTTACTGAATGCATCACAGCTACTCAAACCCATATTATTTGCAGATGACACTACATATGTCTTCTCCCACCCAAACCCAGTCATACTTGCCAACACTGTCAATGCCAAATTGCAGAAAATATCTGCCTGGATAATGACTAATAAACTTACCCTAAATACTGATGAAACCTATTTCATTCAGTTTGGAAACAAAGCTGCAAATGATCCACCTAACACTAAATGGATCAGTCACAAGACTTGCAGAGGGAAAATTCCTAGGTATTCACCTTGGCAGTAGCCTTAAGTTCCAGACACGCATACAACAAATCACCAAGAAAATCTCTAAGACTGTAGGTATACTATCAAAGATAAGGTACTATGTTCCATAATCAGCTCTCCTGGCACTGTACCATTCACTCATATACCCTTACCTCACCCATGGAATTTGTGCATGGGGATCAACAACATTCAATCACCTAAGACCTCTAATAGCCCAGCAAAAGGCAGCAGTCAGAATGATAAATTCCCACTCCCGCCAGCATACTCCACCAATTTTCAAAAGTCTGAATCTGCTCACCATTAAGAACATCCATACTTATTCACGTGCCTACTACATACACAGAACAATACACGCAAATATAAACCCTCCACTCAAACTTCTCACCAACCTTAGCAGGACGCATGACCATAACACAAGACACAGATCTCTGATATACCTCGTGTCCATATCACACTAAAAATTATGTACATAAAGGGTCCCAAAATTTGCAGTTCATTACCCGAAGATACTAAAGTAACCCAGTCTGAAAATCAATTTAAGACTTCTCAAAAGCCACTTAATCACCCTAGACTAAATGCTAAATACTCAGTACACACATACTCACTTATGTATTCCCACATCATAATTTCAACAATTACTTTGAACCTTTTATCCATTTTTGACAGGAATATAATTGAATCATTGTTTTCACAAAAAGCATTTTTGAATATATGAATACTGTATATCTTTTGTCTTATATAAATTAGATTCACTTACAATTAATAATCTACTGTATAACGATGATATAATTAATATTCTACTGTACAAGTATGACATAATTCTTAGTGTTAAGTAGTCTGTAAGCCAATAATGTTAAGTCAGCCCACAATGCCTAAGCATAATAGAGGCTCTCTTTGCACTGCAACCCATTATTGTGAATACAAAATCTCAATGTACTATTTGCAAAGACAATTTTTTTTTGTTTGAATAAAAATTTAAAATAGAAAGCAAGAGTAATATCAGAGGGGCCAGGAATGTCTGCATTGTTCATTCTGGACCCTATTTTTAAATTGTCATTTTTCAATTTTTGTGAAATTGGCCAAATTTCAAAATTTCTGACCAAGTTATTAAGTAGTTAAAATTGGTAAATGTGCAGTCTCTTGTACTCTATAGAAAAAATGGAGTTCTAAAGAAATAGCTACGAGTTTGGTCGACTGGAACAATGGAAATAGCCGAAAATAGGGCTCAAAGTGGGTGAAATCGCCGATTCGTAAATATCACCGAGGTCGCTAACTTTGCAAGAACGTAATTCCATCAGTTTTCCATCAAATGACATTCTTTTGGTGTCATTGCAATTGGGAAAAGATTCTCTATCATTTCATAAGAAAAAATTATTTTTTTCGGAAATTTTGCGACACCAGGAGACACCAGGATTTGGGGTTGCGACAGTCGAGGGGTTAAGCCAATAATAAGTCAACCACAAGCAGCAGTAGGCCTAATCACCCAGTCTGCTGCCAGACAACAGCCCCCCCTCCACTCTTCAAAGGCCTAATCCTACTTAAGATACAAAATAATCATTCATACTATTGTGCATAGTACATATAAAGGACAATAAATTCTAATATCAATCCTGCCTCTATAGTTTCAACAGAACTCACAGGCATAATACAGGACACAAATCTGATATTCCCTGCATCTGACTTCATGTTTGTAAAGCTCTATGTGCATGAAAAGGACCCAAAATTTGGAGGGAGGGAGGGAGGGAGGGAGGGAGGGAGGGAGAGAGAGAGAGAGAGAGAGAGAGAGAGAGAGAGAGAGAGAGAGAGAGAGAGAGAGAGAGAGAAACTTATCTGTCTGCCAGCTGTTTCAAAACTAGTGTTAAAAAAACACCTTTCCCCTATTGTGATCCTAACTACAATTAATAATGCTCAACAATGCTTTTAACCTGTATCGTCCATCCTTGTTTATCATTCCATCTCGCGTACCTAGCTTCATCTTATTGTTGAATTTCTAAATACCTCTGAGTATTTCAAAAACAATGTATGTATTCTTATTCTCATATACTTATCATAATTTAGTTTTAGGGCTGCCTGAAATGCCTTGCATAGCAATGGGCTTTATGAAGTACTTGTTATACACGTCACTCAATTTAGTTGTGTATTATACTGTATTCTAAGGAAATAAAGTATGATTGTTTTGTTGGACATTTGAAGCTCTGTTTCCAAACATTATGTTGTAGGTTTTGTCAATATTAAAGGGCAACTTTGGTGGTAGTCATCCATGTAGATAGTTTTAAGTGCACATCATTAACAGTGTCACCGAGAGTAGATGAAGAAATAAGTCTTTTGATCTCTGACCTCAATGTTCTAGTTTAAGGCGTAGGATGTTGTGGTTCACTGTACTGAAAGCTTTCCACAAGTTTATGAAGAGACCCAAAAGATATTTATTATTTTCAAGAGCTTCATAAAGCAGTTCAGTAGGATTAATTGGAGCAAGATAGTGAATTTGGGAAATTTCCAGTAAGGTAGTCCGTACCTTGAGATGAATACTGAAGGGAGGGAAAGCAGGGAAAACAAAATAATGAGGACACTCCTCATTAAACTTCATACATCAAAAACAATAACTATCACTTGCACAGTATTACTTGACTGTATTACATATACTATCATGAAGGTTGATGTGATTATGGAAAGCAAGCCTTGAATACGAATTTCATCACACTGGGATTTAAGAATGAAGATGAAGCATCAAGGATGAATGAGAAGCACATGTACAAATTGAGGAAGACAAGGCAGAATTTGCTCTTTAATTGCAGCTAATTCTGCAAATTTGCAATTAAACATACCAATGAAAGCACTGAAGGAACATGTCAAAAACAAAGGAATTTCTGGTCTGCAGGGGTATTAAGTGATGCATTTGTCTTCCTGTTCCAAAATGTTCACTAAGCACTGGAGGTATTTTTGAGTTCAAACAGCTGGTCACACGAAAATGAGTCTGCAATAAAAACGTATTTATAGTATGGATGAACATTAAAAACTGTTTATATATTATCATTTAAAAAGATTTCTAATAATCTCTGTATTATTAGTTATATCTTGGGGCCTCATTTGTTGCAGTGTACCACATGCTTTATGTATATTACTGGTACAATCACATTCTACACATTCATTCTC